>NC_139344.1:265644218-265821718 GCF_055883805.1 Amblyomma maculatum | reverse complement strand
TATATATATATATATATATATATATATATATATATATATATATATATATATATTAGTCTATGAAATTAACATCGGCAACATTGAAAGAAAGGATTAGTAATTTTAAAAATTTAGAAGGGCGTCTCATTTTGCTCCATGCTTTGTCTAATTCTGCCCCGTGGAGTGGCGCAAAGTGAGACATTTTAAAGCTTTAAGTACAATTAACTTCCCTGTGTTGCCGTTCAGCTAGCCTTTCCGCACATGGTGAGTGTATACCATGACTGTTGGCAATAATATAATGAAGAGTGGTCATGGGGGCAGCCATCGCGGCACCATGGCTACCGCAACTCTGATGTATGCTCCGCAGGTTCTAGTAGCGCTTGCAACGTCCTTCATGCTGGCCTTACTGTGCTACTTGACAAGCCCTACTTTTGCTGCGTCTCCGGAAAAAGAAAAAATTTCCCCTGCGTGTGCATTATTGGAGAGTCCGCTTGTCATCGATGCTGTTATCACTTCACAAAACGTGTTTATCGGATCTGGGACTGCAGCTTGGTGGGCTACCAACTTAAACGGGCCACATCTTGACCGAACTTTCAGTGGACAAGGGAGCAGCCATTGCGGCACCATGGCTAACGCAACTCTGCTGTATGCTCCGCAGGTTAGTAGAAGTTATTCTCTTTATGTCAAGAAGTCAGACAATCGGTTTTTACTACTGCTCCCATGTCTACGGGTGCTGTTCATCACCTTCAGTGAATGTGTTGCTTTGACGCGTACACTGCTTCTTTGTTCCGGCGATATTGAAAGCAATCCCGGCCCACCCAAGCTGCGCTCCAACAGTTTAAAGACGAATGACGAGAAAGATAACGATCCCGCAGGGTCTGTGTTAGCTATGCTGAAGAGCTCAATGACCGGACCTTGGAATTAACTAAAAGACAAAGCCAGATCTGCGCATAAGTGAAAATCATCAAAGACAACCAATCATCACTGGAAAGGAAAATATTAAAGCTATTTAATCTCCTCGAATCTCTCGAATAGAAAACTAAGATTCTTAATACTATAGAACCTGAGCTGGTTTCAATTCAGGACGCCACTAACCGTCTGACATCGCGCCATGCAGCACTGCAGTCTCGTTTGGATAAACGCGAATCATTTGCTTCTGCCATCGACACCTGCGAGGCTGATATATTATCGCAGTAACCAAAACATGGCTTCATCCTAACGTTAATGACAACGAGATATTTGACGATTTATCCTTGTTCTCAGTTTACCGATGCGATCGCACTGTGCGACTAGGAGGGGGTGTCATGATAGCTATATCTAAAGCTATACCGTGCTATGACATTTCAGTGCAAACTAACCTTGAAACATTTTGGGCATGCATGGAACTGAGCCATAAAAAATACATGTTTGGTGTATGTTATCAACCTCCCAAATACTCGTTGACGTTCACATCTGAACTACATGATGCGCACAAATTTGTTGTTACGCGACACCCCGCAGCACCTATATATATATTTTTTTTTACTAAGCGATTTTAACTTCCCAGAACTCATATGGTCTTCTGAACTAATTCCAAAAACATTTCCTTCGTCGAAAAGTATTGAGTTTTTGGACCTCTGCTCACTTTATTCCCTTTCTCAGTTGGTACCACAACCAACCTGAATATCTGCTTCTTCTTTTAACAGTCTAGATTTACTATTAACATCCCATCCTGATCTTGTTTCAAACTTAGCCTGCCTGCCCGGTCTATAAGCGACCATTTGTTAGTCTCTTTTAACCTCAAGACTTCAGCTGTGAATAATGATAAAAAGGTAAAGCGAATTCGTGATTATAGTAAAGCTGACTTTCAGGACGCGAACGAAGAACTTTCTTCTTTTCTTGACGTATTTCTGGTAGAATTTGATCGCCGAAGCACGGAAGCGAATTGGGGCATTTTCATTGCCAAAGTTAAAGAACTTACTGAAAAAATATATCCCTCTACGCACCATCACAACGCATACAAAAGCATTGTGGTTCAATGCACATAAAAAGGATTTCTAATAGAAAGAAACGTTTTTACCGCACTGCTAAAAAATCTAACCCTGTTTCAAAATGGGAGGCCCATCATGCAGCCAATAGCGCGTATCAGCACTGAAAAATGGCAAGGCTCATTTCCTACAGTACACCTTGCCTAACATGCTCACAAATGACCAAAAAAAATTTGGCGTGTCATCAACCTGGATAGACATCGTTCAATAAACTTTCTGATGCAAACGTTTCCGCTATGGACGATACTCAGTGCCATAAAGGAGTAAATGAAACATTTTGCCGCAATTTTGTTTTTTCTTCAAGCATCACGTTGCCCACAGTGGATCATTGCAGTATTGCAGTTTTCCAGTGATAGACGAAGTAATCCTTGTGCCCGAAGGTATTGAAAAATTAATAGACAATCTTAAATTGTATACAAGCCCCGGCCCTGACTTGATTAACGCCAAGTTTCTGAAAAGCACAAAACTTTATTCTTCAACCATTCGTTCTAAAATATCTCAGCAGTCGATCGAGACATCTGTACTTCCGACTGACTGGACGGTCGGGAAGGTGGTTCCGCTGCACAAGTCAGGTAGTAGAAATGCCCCTCTTAATTACCGCCCGATATCGCTAACTAGCATCCCGTGGAAACATTTAGAGCATGGCTCTGTATACTAATGTAGTCAACTTTCTGGAGTCAGCTCCTTCTGCACTGACGCTCAACATGGCTTTCGTAAATCATTCTCATGCGAGGCACAACTCCTTACCTTCACGCAGAAAAGTCATGCTATTATTGATCGTCACTCATGTGCGGACTGCATCTTTCTAGATTTTCTAAGGCTTTTAAGAAAGTTCGTCATAATCTACTCCTCTTTAAATTTAACAAGCTGAATATTTACCCAAGTAGATGGACATGGCTAGAATATTTCCTTTTCAATCGCACACAATTTATAGTAGCAAATAACTTTCATTCTGCATTGTCAGTCGTTCATTCTGGGGTTCGTCAGGGGTCCGTTTTAGGTCCTCTTTTGTTCCTCATATATATAAATAATCTCCCTCTCTGCGTAACTTCTAACATTCATTTTTTTTTTTCAGATGACTGCTTAATTTTCCGTGAAATTAAGGACCCTAATGATGCTCAAATCTTGCAAAAACATAGTAATGAAATTTACGACAGGCGTGCCACATGGCCAATAAAGTTAAACGTCACTAAATGTAAAGCATCACGTATCTCGCGCGTTTCGACCCATTCCATTCCTTACTGCGTTGACGACATGGCACTAGAACAGGTGACATCATACCGCTATCTATGAATCCACATAAGAAGTGATCTAACATGGCCTGTTCATATCAATTCCATAATTACAATGTCAATCGCGTCCGTGGTTATCTTCGTCGTAACTTCTTCTCTGCTTCTGTCTCCCTAAATCTGCTCCTTTATAAATCGCTAGTTCGCAGTAAGTTAGAATATGCGTCGTCCATTTGCGATCCCAGCACGGATAACCTCATCACCGCCCTCGAATTAGTTCAGAATAACTCTGCTCGCTCCATCCTTCAGAACTATAACCACACTGCTAGCGTAACGTCTATGAAACACGCATTGCAGTTAACGCCCCTTGCTTCCCGTAATAAGTATGCTCGTCTTGGTTTATTTCACAAAATAATGTACCATAACCCCATTCGGCGTAGCCATCTTGTGCCCCTTCAGCATGTCTCAATACGAATTGATCATTCTCATAAGGTCGGTATTCCTTTCTTTAAAACAAAATGTGCAGCAGGCTGTTTCATTCCACGAACAGCAAAGAATTGGAACCACCTTCCCGGCCTACTGCCTTCATCACCGATCATCAAATCTTTTGTGCTGCTTTAGCTAAAATTGTATTGAGTATAGCAACATAAACACCCTGTAAACAAGCTCCTTGTTTGTATTCACTCCCCTCTTAAATGCCTCCGGCCTTGAGGGTAAAAATAAATAAATAAATAAAAAGAAGACGATGAATTGCAAACATTTGCCGAATTTCTCTTCACTCACTAGACATCAGAGCATAGTAGTGACATGGTTTACTAGTTATCAGTCCCGACGTCGCTTGGAGCCACCGCAAGGCTAGATGGACGAAATAAGAATCGGCAAAAGAATTCTTGCGAACACTTCGTTTGTCCCCGAAGTCTTCAAGTTTTGCAGGCGGTTTCCCAACCCCTGCATATCTCTCAGCATACGTCGCTTTTAAAAGTGAACATGTAGCAGACGAGTGCGCGTACACACTAAACCTTTTTAAATGGTTTTGGGTGTCCAATGAGTGTGCACGAGTGTCCCCGAACTAACACCCTACGTGAAAAACGGCAAGGCAGGGATAAGGCACAGCGGTTCAAAATCAGGGTTTTACGGTTGGCTACTCCGCATTGTGTGAAATGAAAGAGGGATATTTCAGAAAAAGCGAAAGAGAGAAATGCAGTCTGGCGGGGAAGCCAAAAGCCGCTGCAGCAGCGTTCAGCACTTTGACGGCGGCTGTGCGCTGAGAGCCTCAACAGAACACAATATTCGCTTTTCGGCGCCAAACAAACGACGTTTGCACCACGAAGGATGTTTCCCGGTGAAGTAGTGCTGCTCTACTCATAGGGTGTTAACCCGGGGACAGCGTTGCACCTTTAAGGGTGTAAAAAGGTTTAGTGCATCCTCCACATGAGAGTCTGTGAACGGTTCGTGTGTGCTGATCGTGGTGAGCAGACTGCTCAGCATAAATAGAGGGCGAGGCCATGCATGAAACTGGAACGTTGGGGATCTATGAAAGGTTATGCATGAAACGTGGGAGACTTTTGTCCAAAGAAGTTGTGAACATACTTGTGCGGATTTAATTTGTGCGCTTAGTCCAATTGTTCCTTTATTTATTATTCAAGCTTTTACGCACTGAGGTTGAGTTTCACAGTTGCTCCTCTGATATCGCAATTTTCAATCACTTGATGTGGTTAATTGCTGTGTGCCACTCGTGCATATCCTCTCTGAAAATGGGATATTTTACATGAATTCTCCTAATCCCTCTGCATGCGATATTCTTGGACCTTGGTCAAGCTGTGTTGTATAGTATAATAGTATAGCTTTTAGCCCAGGTGACCACATTCAATATCTGAAACAAAATATTTCCTTCGCATACGGAGAGCTGCATATATATATATATATATATATATATATATATATATATATATATATATATATATATATATATATATATATATATATATATATATATATGCTCACTTGTTCTGAAATAGGTAATTTTTTTTTCTCATGCAATATTCATGCAGCAGTCTTGGACAAACCATGAATTTACGTTTCGTTCAGCAGATGACGCTAGTGCCTTCAAAAATTATGGGGCACTAAATGGCATTATAAGAGATATGTGCAGAACTACTTTGCGTGTTTTCTGTCGCTTTCCATGAAAGGCAACACAAATGCTTGAAACCGTGCTAGAGCTTACAGCGCCGGACATGCCAGTCCTATGCCTCATCGTCTATGACGTTCGTTTCCTGGGCACGAAGTGGAAAGTTCGTGCACGGTGACTGTATTTAGTTCTGTAGAATGTGAATACAAAGTGGCTAGAGAGAGCCCATTACGGGCGGGCAGAACTAATATATATATATATATATATATATATATATATATATATATATATATATATATATATATATATATATATATAGAGAGAGAGAGAGAGAGAGAGAGAGAGAGAGCCTGGGTTTTATCGGCGTCCTTCGCTTCCCATGTATAAACTTGTAGAGCGCGGAACTTTACTGATCTTTGACTCCCTGTCGCCTGATGTGGTGATTAAAGAAGAGCTGCTCTCATTCTTCTTCTTCATTAGTTCCTTCGGGGTGAGGTCGATTTTACGGCAGATATGTGCGGCTCCTTTCGCCGCCCCCTTGTGAAGCGTGTGCTTTCCGAAATGTATACACTCACATGGGTTGGCGAGTTACAGCTGTTCGTTATGTGAGGCACGCTTGCTGCACGCGTGTGCGGCAGCAGTTTTAATTGCGTAACGCCGGCACCATCCACTGCGTCATCCATGTGACCCACTTAAAGCGAGCCTCGTACTGTTGCCACGGGCCTCAATGAGGCTTCATTTGGATGCGGAACACGCAGGGGGATATGACGCGACGTCTGGGCAGTTTCACCACTGTCTGAGGCTGCTTGCGCTATCGCAGCCAGCATGCAAATCCTGGTCTCTTAACGAGCACCAGTCGGCAGTAAAAAAGAAAAACTGTTACGACACGCTGCAAACGATATGCGCGCTATTTGTCTGGGTCCCAAGTGCGCTCTGTGCACTTTCTTGAGTTGTCAGCCGGAACCGAAACATTCCACGCGGAGTAAGAGGTTCAAGATTCCCTGTTTTGTAAAATCTTAAAATCGAGGGTTGTAGAGAAAGTGATGTGATTGGTAGCTAGCATTCTAACCAAGCGATTAATTGGCAACTATGCACCCAAAGAATAGTCGGCGGCAATTCGCTTTGTGCTTCCAAGGATTTCGGAAAACACGAAAAATAGTCTTCCCCGCGAAGGTTTTGTTTAATGCTTCTATGCCAATGAGAACAACGCTCAACAAAGCTCGAACCACGTTCTAGTAGGACACGAAGATGACACACAACGGGTGAGCTAGCCTTACTCAGCGTCGAAAAACAGTTAATATTAGCGCACAGCAAAAGAAAAGGAAACATAACAAAAAAGTAGTTCGCTCACTGTAAGGTACATCCATTTATGTCACTTCTTCCATTCTATTTCTCGGGTAGATGTCCCGAAGCGACCTTGAGTTTCATCGTGAGTTTCGTAAGCTGGGCGGGCAGGCCTCATAGCCCCTTTTGCCGGCCTTTTCCTTTGTTTTATAGGAGAAAATAAAGGTACATGAACAAGGAAAACGAATCCAGCCGCTTACAGTGTTGTTTCACAGCTGGAGACTTTAGTCCGGGAACGATTGGGACTCAAGGATGAGCTCGGTCGCTAGAAACGAAGCCAGGTCTTCCTGGATGAGCCAGGGATGCGCATGAGGCTGCATTCGGGCAGCCTCCTGCGGGCAACAGTGCCCGGAGTGGCCCTGGAACGCACGACGGTTGTGAAAGGACGAGGTCTGCTAGTGACGTATCCTGCTTCCGCACCAATCTGCAACCGGGCTGAGACTTCTTTTGCCGGGGTTCACGAAACTAGGCCTCCACATGTCTTCGTTTCTGAATATTGCTTGTTATTTTTGATCCACGATGTTTTTAATGTGCGGCCATGAGTTTTAGCCACTGCTATATCATACATCTCCTTCGCATACGAAATAACCTTTCATGGTTTTTTTCTTTTTTTCTTGTTGTTTATCAGGCACAGCCTGGAATGAATTCCTATATTTTAGTCTACAAACTTCACACACCTCGAGGTAGTAACGACCTAGTAATGAGGTAGTAATGACGCTAGTGGACATACGTCGAGGCTACAACGCGTTTGTCTGGGGTATATCTGCAGACGATTTCTGTTGTTGCATGGATGAATTGCGTATTTTCGTATCACATTTGAATAACTTGATGACAAGACAAGAACAGGACTTCTGCTTGTGGTGAGAGTTTAGTATGGCGGGGCTAAATGACAAACGTCTAGAAAACAAGAGCGCTGTGTTGTCACTAAACCTTAGCTCCACAACTTAAACAGTAAAAGAAAGAAAGAGAGAGAAGAAAAACAGACATTGCAGAGACCGTAGACACCACAGAACACTGGGAAAGTAAGGCCGTAAATCGCACACTTAAGGAGCGCCTTTCTGCACTGTCCGAGTAGCGTTTTCCTTTTTGGTGTGAACATCCTTATGCACAGTCCGAGTTTTCGGTCACGACATACTATACCAGCACCGTTTGCCACGAGAAAACCCCTAATGTCAGCAAATCATCTGGATAAAGAGCATGCAAACAAACTGTTCCTCCTCGGAAGAAAGCCGTACGTTGCTTGCCGTCGTCGGAGTCACGTAACACTTGTGCAATTTAAAACTTTGCCTGCGTATGAACCTCGAACACACGGTATCTAAGCAGCGCATGGGAAATCTGAGGAGTAGCTATCTCCCTACATCACGCTGTTTGCGGTCGTTGTTCCTTTCTTTTCTTTTTTTTAAAATAAACGGCAGAGCGAGGTCGCCTTCGAGGCGCCCTTCTCGGAGAAGCGGTGCTTGATGCTTATCATCTGCCCTCGTCACCTCCGCCACTATGGGCCTTGGTGCCACCCCTCAGTAAGTGGTTGAGATGCAAAGAAGGCTCATACACAGCATAGAAGTTTACTTCGGCCCAGACACTCTGAATTCACGACGCGTAAGGAAGGTCGCGCGGAATGCCGCCAGGACGAGTGACCGCGAGCCAGCGCTTGCAGCGAACAAATTACCGGGCAAACTGACCCCGAGAACTTAATATACAAAACGATTTCAAACAACGTATCCCGCATTGATATACAGCGCATGGCAATCCAGCAAAGCATCGGTATACAGAGCATGGCAATCCGGTCCGGCCGCAAGACGCGAGAGATAGCAACGATAAACATGATGCGACTGCCCAGAGAGAGAGAGAGAGATAAAAGGAAACAGAAAAGACCAGAAGAAAAGTGAGAGAGAAGAGTTGGGAGGAAACAGCAGCACGTGGAGCGCCAGTAGAGTGGCTGCGAGATATTATCTGGACGTCACAGGCGTAGAGACGGCGTGGGCATTCTATTCTGTTTTGTTTGTTCTTGCATATTGGGTTTAACGTCCCTTAGCACTAGGACAATTTCGACCACCTGGGGTACCATAACGTGCACTGATGTTTTACAGTAAATCGCTGCTTAATGTTCCGCCTCCATCGAAATGGGACCACCGCGGCCGAAATCGAGCCGGCGTTCTCGGGATCAGCAGTTGCACTCAGCCACAGGAGAAAACCAATCAGTCAGGAATGATTCCACTACAGAAAAAAAAAACTTGCCGGGTTAGTTAGCTCACTTTTAGACGCAAGGTAAGAGCTGGTTGAATGCGATATGGACGGCACGGACAATCACAGTCTCTTCGTCGTACGTGTCTCATTAGCGCAGCTCTTCTTTTCTACAACAGAGCTTGCTACTCTCTTTACAACGTCTGGACAAGATCAAATAAAGCTGCACTAAAAATCTGCAAACGTGGCGACTGACAGCGTATGCTGCCAACAAGGTCCTTGTCCTTTCTTCGTGCTTCCACATCCGCATGAATCGGAGACGCGATATGAAAGAAAAAAGATAATTGCTGCTATATTTAAACCACTCCCATTCCCGTATACTTTTTTTATATTTAGGAACGTCGACAGAGACTACCGTCGCTCAATCCAATCTGAACCGAAATCTCTCGCAGTATTTTCTCAATTAAAAAAATGGCCAAGTAGCAGTGTACCTTCTTGACTGCTATGCACTCGGGTAGGGCACCTTATGGGAGGGCTTGCGAATGCGCCTACTGATGACCAAACAGGACATTTCGCGCTGAATTGAGCCGGTATTACAGGGGTCTCAAACACGCTGTCCGCGTAGGAGTTTGTTGTGGCTCATCGGCTTCAAACATTTCACCCTTTGTTCCGCAAGAATGTGTTAGCTTCACAAGTTGGCTTTGCCACCAGACTTGTCTTTCGTCTCAGATCATCTAAAAAGGCCTCGTGTTCATACGGTATATTTCTTTGTGGAAATAAACGTAGATATTGACTTCTAATCCACGAGAGCGTGTGAAGTACGATTGCTGCTTGCAAGGACAGCACGATCTCCCTCTCTTTCATCTCCATGTCTAGGGTTTTCTTTTGAGGACAAGTTACTGGGGTGTTTAGTAACCGCAGGACCGATTCAGTACATCTCCCAAGCCATCCTGAAGTCGCACCCATCCGGCGTTTAGGCAGCAACGAGCACACGTCGCTTTTTTTTTCCCACGAAGAATAGGATTTTCTTCGCTGTTTATTTATAGTATTGTCAGTTAATCATTTTATATTGTTAGTTTTATTTATTGTTTCTATTCTTAGTTGTATTTCAAGTTCCGGTTCCTGGCCCTCGGAAGACATTTTCTCCATGTGGCCCGCTTAACAGTATGAGTTTGCGATCCCTGCGGTGTAGTACAGCTAGAAATCCCTGTTAATGCAACGCTCTCAGATGTGCTCTGCGCTCTTCATAACATATTCTGCACGGTGAGCCCAATTTCGATTCTGTGCTGGACTGTCGGGAAAGGCGCCGTTGCATGACTACCTCTTCCTTTATAAACTGCTCCTCTGATTTTTGTCAGAGGGCTTTTCTCTGGGTGCAGAGCGTCGTTAGTCCTACGGACTTGTACTTATGTCCCGTTGCCTCATCCATTCTGTAATCGATCAATAAGGGCAAGCATCAATTCTCTGCAACCCGCTTTACGGCCGTTTATGACCCTATCTATCCGCCCATCCTGAGACAGCTGTAAGTCGCTTTCCCACCGCAGAAGAATACTGTTCCGGCTGTGCATTGCAGTGAGCTCAAAAACAGCAGCGTCGCGCTCCTTTTGGGGAATGTTTTTGAAAAACGACACAGACAAGGCAGGTGATGAGTATTCGCCGCTATTTTTTTATTAATATTATTGCGGCATTAAAAGCATTTTTTTCTCTATCGCGATTCATTTAGCACCTAAAAACGGAGATTCCAAAAGGAGGACGTACACGTAAACTTGTAAATAGGAAGTGTATACAATAAGAAAGAAGTAACCATCTCCAGGTGCGCAGCAGTGTCGAAGCCTCCCCACTCAGATTCTCTGGTATGGCGAAAAGCGTCCCGGTTGTGAAGCAGTCAGTGTCGGCATCGAATCCATAGCGTGTGCGGTTTGTTGGCTTTAGTTGAAATGCATGTCGATAAAGTGCTGGCGGTCCCTGAAGGTGGGGCCCCAGGGGTTCCGCTGGTCAGGCTTTTTCTGCTGGTCTCTCTGGTCGTTGTCGCTATTGCTCTTGAATGACGACGACTGTGGGTCCTTGCTGAATGATTTGAAGCCTTTCTGGCTGCCAGAGTCCAGGCTCACCTTCCTGCACATACGTAAATGGTTCCAACGTCAGAGGAGAGGAGACAAACACACAAACAAAACTTTATGTCATGTTGCAACCCACGACAGTGACAAGGAAGCATGCATCTAGTTCCCGACTTCCGCCCTTGATCCTGTCGATACGTTGCACCGAGTTTAAAGGCATACATGAACTTTTGGAAAGTGGTAGCAATAACTCTTTGCATTATACTACAACTACGCTCGTTTCCGCGAAGGTCAAGCTAAGACCCACTCTTGCTAGTAGAAAATAAGCCGTATTGTACGTCTCTACGCTGTCTGGTATCTGCGGGGAGCACTTACGAAAGGAATAAATATTAAGCCCTCGAGCTAGAAAATTCCCCGGAACGTTGTGTAGCAGTCTGTCCGGACTGCACCATCCCCGGCAAGTTCTTCCAGGAGTATTACTCGGTCTAAGCAACATTACTCCAAGGTTACCCACCTGGTAGAAATCATGACACTCTCTTCGGGACGCATGTTGCTCTCTTCTCCGGTGTCCGGGTGGGGAAGCTCACGAACGCTGTGGCACAGCTGAGGATGGTTCTTCGAAGAAGGCCTTCACAGAAGGCAAATATTCCTAGGCAGCTATGCGGGGCCGATTCTGGAAGAGCACATAAAAGAGGACACGCCCGTGAGCTGTCTACTGGTAGCTGGACACAAGTACAGCGGACCATGCGGAGAAACGGATGAACCATGAGCTACTGTCGCTGATACAAGCGTACCGAGCGAGGCGAGCAAACTGTTGCGGGCTGCAAATGCGCCAAATTTAAGCCGTTGCAACAGGTGCACGGAACCCACATGTGTGAATCACGCCACAAACTGCTGAGTCGCGTGTCATGTGCCGCGCGCATGCCTCGGTGGCTGTGTCAGCTTGTCGCTGTGACTCGCCGGAGCCTGGCAGAGAGAATTTTCCAACAATTATAGGGGCTGCACACATACGTGCCGCTCTTTGAGGACGGCATCCGGTTTAGGTTGTTACGGATTGCATAAAGCGTGCTCAACAAAGGTACGCATGAAAACCCCTGCATTCTGGTAGGGAACTGAAGAACTGCAACTGGTTAAGAAATAAACGCTGTGCAGAATAATGTTAGCCACTTCGTGATGTTTCGTTCTCCAAATATCATTTGCAATTAGCCGTATGGCAACGCAAAGGTGACACGTTAATTATTAAATTGCATTTGTGGGGCTCTGTAGCATAAATTTGGGCTATGCGTTTAGTTTTATATCTCGAAAATAACAGCAAAACCTATCTAGCGAAGAAAGCATCCCAACATGTTGTAATCACCTGGAACACTATAATGTTAACCTTCCTCAGCCTGGCTTAAAGCTTGTGTGGCTAAGACATGCGCAAACATAACTTTTATTGTAGTCTCATTCCACCCTCATTTAGTACGGCCACTGCCGTCCAACTTCCACGTATTTAGGAAACAAGACCGATAGCCTGAAAACAGCAACTAAATTAAGCTGCAGGAAACAAGCCAAGGACGATGGGGAAAAACGCGGCCGCAGTACAAACGGGGCACGAGCATGGCCAAGTGTTCGTGGCTCCATTCGTAAAAGGCCGCTCGTTCGCCTCCTCCTCCTAGTTTCGTTGGCCAAGTTTTCACTCTAGCGCTGTGTCATTGGAGGCAGCTTGCCTACTGTGTGAGCGTCGATATTCAAGACTGTGCGAATATGCGCGTGAATACATGACTTCGAAACAATGAAATATAGCTTGAATGCTGCGCAGACAATGTTTCCACGCATAACACAGAGCAAAATAAGCAAAGGTAGAGGAAAAGCCTCAGTGGGCTAGCCAACGTTTCGACAAAAGGAGTTGCCTTCGTCTGGGCTGTGTAGTTACGCAGTCACAAGCACAGGGCATGAAACGCGAAAGCAAAGTAAAACGAGACCACCATGCTGAGCCTGAGTTTGCTTGTAGCGCCCTGAGTAAAGAGAAAAAACTCCCGGGCTTCGCTCCAGGCAAGGAAGGAAAAACAGGGCCGGTTTTCTGTCGTAAAGGCGCCATATGTCGCCCCTGTCAAATTGAAATGACTGGGCGCTCCCAGCTAAGGGTGCGGTTCTCAAACCGTGAGCTACCCTCGTTTAATTTCTGTGTGGAAGCGAAAGAGAGCGAACTTTGTTTTCATTAGTCCGATTTCATTTCTTTTCCGAATGCGCAAGTCTGAACCGGATTTTCGGCCAAGTTTTGGTCCTTATCGCCTCCGGCGGAGAGCGGTCCCCTCAGCTACTGTCGCCGCCATCCGAACAAGTAGGCACAGCCTAAACTGGACTCGCTTGACGGCATCGACATTGCGCAAAGTAAACGAGTTCCAAATTTTATGGACGCGCTGTTCTCGCGCGCGTCCTGGCTGCCTCTCATACTGCCCGCTGGTAGCATTTCTTCGGTCGCATCACTGATTTCCCGCGACAGGCTGAACCGGTTATCCGGCGTCGCTAAAAATAGACGCATACAGCAGGACACTCAGAAACCCTGGCGATGTTTGCAAACGGCGTGTAATCTTCAGCGCCTCGGTCAACGAGGTCAAAAGCCGACAAGACTTGAAGCAGCTGCTTGATTTTATTTCGTGGTTGCACAACTTGGATGGAACGTGAAAAAATAAGTCTCTTAAGGCCAGTTGGTTCCACCGCGCATTTTTTGCTGACGCGACTCTAATAGCAAAGAACATCCTAGTCGATGGCACTTCTCACGCCATAGCCGTAAGCTAAATTGAGGTTAACATAACAAAGCCACAAAGACTCCTCCCGGTACTGTTTAAGGTATCTACCAACACAGTGCTTACATTGCATTGCGGGTGGGTAAGTCAGAACCTGCAGAAAACCTACTAGGCAAAGCGGGCACTGATAAGAGTGTCCAGCTGGCCCAAATAATGGTGACCCTTTCGGTTATCGGCTCATCAGCGGCGTCATCGTGACTCACCTCAAGGAACGTGGTGCAGCTGTGTGAGGACCTGTAGTTCCAATACGTTCCCACTGTTGCCCAACCGGCTGCCCCGCCGAGTGAGAATGGTCTCAAGCAGTTGATCAATGACTGCAAAGACGACGGCTTGGCTGCGCATCCGAACCTCCGTTGGCTCCGTGGGATCAGTCAGTGCCACGACCGGGAGATCAGGGTGCAATGATGGCTCAAGAGAAGCGGAGGGTGGCGACCGAACGGTGGCTTGCGACTGACGCGGCGCGGACTTCGCGTGCGTCTAGGTTCGATAAGATGCGGACCGAGAAACGTCTAGCTGGACGGTGCCGAGAGGGGCTGGCAAAGCTTGCTGGACGAGTCGTTCTCCGAAACAAAACAGCTCTGGGCTGGTGCGGCGCCCTTATATGCGCGCCTGAGCGGGCCGGGGAGAGGGAAGATGACCTTCTGCGCGGCCAGCCAATGGCGGCGTCACGGCGAGACTCCAAGATGGAAGCCCCCATCCAGCGAGAGTGCCACCTCCGCCGTCGCTGTTGCGACTTGCAACGTGACCCGCGTCACGAACCCCGGCCGCTGCTCGCCGCCGCCGGCCCATCTTGAACAGAAACGAGACACGTCGCCTATCTCGCGCGTCCCAGCAACATCCTCCAAATTTTCCACTGCACTGCTCCGTCGCGGAGATCGTGCTCGCAGAGCTGGTGCGGGAAACGCTAGAAAGCGGCGAGGCCTGCACCACCGCGGCTTCGTGCGGTATCCGCTTCGGTGCGTTTGCCTCAAGTGCGTTTGCCAGCGTGCGTTTGCCGGCGCTTTCTAAACCGTTCGCGTTATCGAATGGGTCGGTAACATTGTCTTTATTTAAATTTATTTTCCTGCCCCTACTCAACGACACTTGAATTTTGAACTGATCTGACCAAGAGTTCGAAGAGGGCCCCTGGAGTAAGTAGGACGTCTAACTGAATGTCCGTGACGATATCACTCCGGTCTCACTGCCACGCATGGGCAGCAATAGACAGAAGCTGGAAAAACATTGGAAAGGACTTACAAGCCGATCGTGATATATAAGAGGCTCGATACCCTGGCCATGGAACTTGAGGAATTACCGTAAATCTCGCCGAACTTAAAAGTACTGACGGAGAAAGGTGCAATGACTTTTGAAATATTTAGAGTTTGAAATTGCATGCTGTGGCAGTCATTGGCAATATTCGTAATGGTTGCAAATGTCCATGATTACACACTGTAGACGTTTTCCGACAGTTACAAGCAGTGTGAAAGGGTGCGCCCACTGTATACCAAAGGGCTTTTTTTTTTTTCTTTTTTTTGCATGCCTTATATTTGAAGTTGATTATAACTAACGGCTATTATTCGCCTAGAGGAAAATTGTGAAAGGGATGGAAAAAGGTAGTGCTAGCGCAAATAATGCGTTCCCGTTAATATTGCTGCTATCTGTATAAAGTCGGAAGTATAGCGTTGATCCTTATGACAGAGAAAAGCCAACCAAATTGAGGAAGGGTCATGTTTGTTGATCGGTATTGAAACGCTGCTTGCTAGTGGTATTCGTTGGGGCGTGTTGCTATCGCGGTTTACGATATTCAGCCGTCTGTGCGCCTTGAGTGTTGCATATGTTTACATGGTCGCATGCAGAGCTGATTAAGATAATAGCATGGTGAGCCGAAAGCGACCAGCACGTATCTATTTTCATGAACTGTAGCCGAGTGGCGGCTTGAGACCGGTTGAGGCCGGTTCGTGCGGAGCAGGGTTAATGACTGCACCGTGGCATGTGTATCGCGCATCGGTCGCTATCGTCATAGGCCAGAATTCCTATACTGGACACTTTTGTGCCACTTGAACGTCATCAAACGTCACTGTCCTCACTCACTCACTCACTCACTCACTCCCTCACTCACTCACTCACTCACTCACTCACTCACTCACTCACTCACTCACTCACTCACTCACTCACTCACTCACTCACTCACTCACTCACTCACTCACTCACTCACTCACGCACTCACGCACTCACTCACGCACTCACTCACTCAATCAATCAATCATCAATCAATCAATCAATCAAGAAAAACAAATAAATTGGTCAATTAATTTAGGTGTTCAATTCCAAAATCTGGATGCTGGTGCACAAGATACAAAAGCACTAAACAAGTTGCGGGGCAGCGTAACCACCGTTTAACCAGCTCTACACCAGTCTGCACAGCGACAGAATCAAAGTAATAGCGGAACACGCTATTGTGTTCGTACATTGTAAAGACACCCCCGGCGCATTCGGCGGATTCCCAATCGCGGCGCATTTGGGTTAAGCGCTCAAAGCGTGGTATTTTTAAACATCACGAGTTTTTATTTTTGCCAAATGAACATGGCTACGCTATGGTTATCTTGCCGGAATCATCAGCATCGAACCCTTTTCGAGCGCTCGGCAACCTCCTGTTCACTCCTGAAGATAAGAGCAACATTTACGAAATAATGAGTCAATGTCGAGGCTAATAATTCAAGTAGGTGGAAAGAAAGAGGTACTTGCCAGTCTTAATAACATTCAATTGATTTCAACCTGAAGGACACTTTGTCCTTTCTGGGTCCGTTTTAGCTTCAAGCGCGAAAGTTGACATCATCTTGACGGAGTCGCATATCAGCCCGAGTGAACGATCTATCTGTGGAAAGGAGTAATCGCTTCCTGTACGATAACATCGAACAAAAATCGCTTTCCTTTCGCAATTGAACAACAGAAAAGCAAAAGACCCTCGAAGACGGGTGAGCGCGACCTTGTGTCTCTACGCTGTCCTCTCCTGAGCGGTCACCAAACTTCTCATTGTGGAGAAGGCAGAGGACGGGAACGTAGGGTTTGCTGAGGCAGGCGCCCTGTTACGAAGCGCCCGTTTAGCTAGAGCACCGCGTTTTTAGGTTTTAGCATAGCGCAGCCTGTTTTTGAATGTACCTACCGACAGAACAAGATGTGAAACTTATTGCTGAAGGGTATCAACGTAGACGAATACCGGATTACTGTGGCGCGGTGTGGAGCAAGGTGGTGCGTAGCTTCCTCGCACACAGCAGGCATTCGGCGATCCGCTATACGTCTATGTGTCTATTTCGCCACCAGACAAAAAGGCAACTCGGCAAGATGTGCGCATTCCATGCATCCGATGCACCACACGCGCCTTGCTGGCTCCGCTCTGGGAACGTGGTTCACCAGGCACCGCAGGAAATCACTCTAAACGCCCCACATATGTCCGGTTTCTTTTTTCGTCCTCGCATATATCGTGGATAATTGATAACTGTGCCACCTACAGCTTCAGTAAATCGGCGATATACGTGGAAAACGTGAGTTATACGGTCTGGAATACGGTACAGACAGAAAATCACGGACAGCAGTGACTAGAAGCTTGGCACGCCGCACCGAAGCGGAAGAAAAAGTAACAAAAAATGTCAAACCTTGGTACATGACATTATCATTGTAGCTAGCTTCTGCAAATGCTTTTCACGCCGCAATACATCCCTTACGCTGCGCAGTAGTGTGGATCGTATTAATACCAGCGTGCCACCGCAGTAAATTAACATGCAGGCATCGTGCTTGTCTGCCTTGCACCATTTCCGTGCCTATAGTGTTTAGGTGCGGGCCATTTTGCCTCTACCACTTTGAAAACATCCTTTGGTTGTAAATTCGCTAATGTTAGGACAAAAAGCGCACGCTGCCTTCGGAAATGCAACTACAATGCTTAAACGCGCATGAACGGGCATTCACTCTCACGCATACTTCACTACGAGTTCCTCGCCATCGGTGTCGTCGTCTTCTCGCTACAAAGTAACGAAAATGTCCTTGTTTCTTCGACGCGGACCAGCAGCGGAGGCGCACCACTGATGATGATGATAATGGCAAATAAATGCGAATAAATAAACTTCGGAAAAACGGCTCCTTGTGAGAGAGGCATGACATCCGCAGCATAAAAAAAAAAAAAAAAACAAAAAAAAAACAAATTGAAATCAAGTGGGCACTTCAGCGAGAAAAACAGAGCAAACTATGGGATTTAGGGGCCCGTGGTAGGCGAACAGGTCATAACGACAACGACTTTCTTTTATTTTCTCCCTCTCTCTCTCTCCCTCTCCTGCTTGTTCACCTCCTTAGCCTTAGTCATTCCTGCATCCCGTGACCTCAGGTAATACGCCCCAAGCAACGCTCGCATCCCAGTCCATATCGCCCTTATAGCTCAAGTCCCTAGATAATGTCCTCTTAGGCCTCTAATGGAGATGATATTTGAGGGGTTAGGGAAGCGCGGGCATCAAGTCATGCCATGGTTGTAAAGGTGACGCATCTTTGCAAGTTTGGTAGTGCTCACACGTGACCCCATCGCTACGGTCATACCATTCGCATGTTTTCAACTATTTTAAGTATTCAGCGCCATCTATTGAAAACGCTGATAAATTGTTGGTGCACTTTATTAGGTGTGCAAGGGGATCGAGGTGGGAGGAAGTGAGCGACGGGAAGGTATTTTACAAATCAAGATTTTTTTTCCCCCTTTTTATAGGTGTTGATGATCTTTCAAGCCACTATATTTGCGTAGAGACCCCAGCAACGCTGTGGCGAAAGTTTCGCGCGCTTTGAGGGTGCTCTTGACAGCTCTCGACAGCGCGTTGCAGAGCCTCTGTACACACTCGGTTAAAATCAGCGCAACGTGTCACCGACTTGCTCATATGTTTGTGAATCAAAAATGTGAAATAAATATTGCTCGATAAAGCAGAACGTAAAAACAAAATGGTAGACCTGAGCTTCGCGGCTTAGGGCGTCAGGCAGCGTAAACTGATAGGATGGACAGTTGGGCGAGTTAGTATAACATTTCATATTGGGTGGTACAGCACGAAGACGCGAAGCGTCTGTTGTGCTTCTCTTCTTTGTGCTTCGTGTCTTCGCGCTGTACCATCCACTATGAGCGTAAGCTGACTGGTATTTGCCGTCGAAAGATCTGGATCGTCAGAAGGCTGCGACCCGGCTACCCCGTGGTTGACCACATGTATTCAGGACCCCCGCCGCGGCGGCGCAGTGGTTACGGCGCTCGAATACTGTTCCCAAGGACGCGGGATCGAATCCCGGCCTCGGCGGCCGCTTTTCGATGGAGGCGAAAAGCAGGGCGCCCGTGTGCTGTGCGATGTCAGTGCACGTTAAAGAACCCCAGGTGGTCGAAATTTCCGGAGTCCTCTACTACGGCGTCTCTAATAGCCTGAGTCGCTTTGGGACTTAAACCCCACAAACCAAACCAAACCACATCTAGTCAGGAAACGAAGACAGCTGCTTGCAGTCTCCTTCCCCACATGCAAGATGACCGCGGTTCAAATCCCGGTGCTGCGCAATTCGATCCACCGGATTAAAAAAAAAAAATCCGACTGTCGATGGAATTGCATAAACAGGTATTCGGATGCAACCTGGTGCCGGTGAACACCGCCAGCAATGCACTCCCTCGCCAGAGCAGAAGTTGGCCGCCCTGGTGCAGTAATTGGCCGCAACCTCCCAAGATTAGTCCTACAAAACCCCGGCACTCAGTCACAAGCGGCTGCGGAGCAACTGACCACGGCGGCGGTCAGACCTGTGACGCAGCAAGGGCTGCTAAGAATTTCTGGCTCCGCTGGACAGGCCGCCATTGGAAAACTGACCCTGGCAACGTTTAATGCTAGAACTGAGGCCAGTTTAGCAGTGCTGTTAAAGGAACGTAAGTAAGCTTAACAAGCGATATAAACTGAAGGCTGTGCAGGCCTAAGCACCTACGTGTAGTCATGATGACCAGGCAGTTGAAAGCTTCTACGAAGATGTAGAATCGGCAATGCGGAAAGGGAAGACGCAGTATACTGTACTAATTGGGCGACTTCAATGCCAAGGTAGGGAAAAAGCAGGCAGGAGACCAGGCAGTGGGTGACTATGACATTGGTTCTAGGAATAGCAGGGGGAAGTTACTAGTTGAGTTTGCAGAGCGCAATAACTGAAGAATCATGAATACCTTCTTCAGCAAACGAAATAACCGGAAGTGGACATGGAAATGCCCCAACGGGGAGACTAAAAATTAAATTGACTTCATACTGTGTTCTAACCCCGGCATTATGCAGGATCTAGAGGTAATCGGAAAGGTGTGACGCAGGAATCACAGGATGGTAAGGTCTCGAGTTAGTCAAGGTTGAAGAGGGAATTGAACAGATTAGTAAGAAAGAAGTCCATCAACGAATTAGCAGTGAGGGGGAAGGCAGAATGATTCAGAATAACGCTACAGAATAGATATTCAGCTTTAACCGAGGATAACGACATTAGCACAGAATCAATGAACGATAATTTAAGAGATATCATTATGAGTGCGCTGCAGAAGTAGGCGGTAGGATAGTTAGAGAGGATACCGGTAAGCTACCTAAGGAGACGAAATATTCGATTAATGCCAAAATATGAAAGCATCCAACCCAGCAGTACAAATGGAACTGGCAGAGATATTATAGATAATAAATAAGCGTAAAGTGGCCAATTAAGGAAGTATAACATGGAGAAAATATATCATGCTTTAAGAATGGGGGAAGCCTTAAAGCGGCAAAAAAAAAAAAAAAATCAGATATATGCGCTAAGGGACAAGACGGGGAACGTCATCACGAATATGGACAGAATGTCAAAGTAGCCGAGGAGTTCTATACTTATCTGTACAGTAACCAAAGTTGTCAGGACAATAATGAGATTGGCAGTAGTGAAAGCAGTCAGACGTTCCGCCAGTGGCAAAGGACTAGGCTAAGAAAGCTTTGGAAATTATGAAAAGGGGGAAAGCAGCTGGGGAGGTTCAGGTAACTACAGATTTGTTGAAAGGCGGGTGATATCGTGCTATTAAACCTGCCGACCCTGTATACGCAATACCTGATGACATCGATGGTACCAGAATCATACGTTTAAAGTATATCGGCCTGAGAATGTTTGTGTGCATTCGAGATATTAAGTACCTTGTAACAAGCTCCGGTAGCTATTTCTGTTTTCCAGATAGATGGGAAAAAATGAGCTCTGTGTGCGGGGTGGCGGTGAGCGGGGGGGGGGGGGGGGGTGGAACCTCTTTTTCTTATGAAAGACTTTAAAACCCTGTAAACTTTCTAACTATTCTATTTTTTAAACTATTTTTTTTTAATCATATTATCCCTTCTAAGCGCTGTCCTTCAATCAAAACGAAATACAAAAATAAAATAAAGTGAAGCATCTCATAAATATCAGAGGCTGAGAAGGAAGCGGAGGCGAGCTTTCAAGAACTACACAGATTGGCTAATATATTTTTAAGCCGTGCTTTCTTTTTCTCGGGGAGGGGTGCGTTGGTTGTCGTGGACAGTGACCTGAAACATAGCTGGGTTGCATTATACGGAACTTGAGCCCACTTATCACCGTTCTCTATACGTATGTTAGGAATTGCCTTGATCTTGTGGGCACTGTGTGAACGCCATTTCTTTGATGCTCATCAGGGTAGATCACGTCACAGCTCGGTGTATTTTGTCGGTGTGATGCGCATTGCTACCCTGCTGTGTAGCGTTTGTATGGTTACGTTGAAACACAAACCCAAATTACAAAATTCAGACGTCGGGCATCGGAGCTACTGCGGGAATCTGCATGGTAAGAGGAAAAATATGCGTTAGCTGCCTGTGGTAGGTTAGTCGCTTCCACACTGCCAACACAGCTGCAACACAGCTGTAGGCATGGAACGCAGAGAAATACTGTATAAAACACCCCTACCCTTCGTGGCTTCACTCCAAGCGATTTACCTTTGTAAGAACAAACAAACAAACAAACAAACAAACAAACAAACAAACAAACAAACAAACAAACAAACAAACAAACAAACAAACAAACAAACAAACAAACAAACAAACAAACAAACAAAAAATAACTCGAAAAAAGCAAGATTGGAACGCGTTGAAGAAGTCCGAGAAGGCAGAAAAACATCCGTATCGATGCAAAACAAACCGCGGTTGCCTCCGCTATTTGTGCGCCGGCCGGATGCGAATTTTTATCCTGAATGTCACAGTTTTGATGGTGAGCTCAGCCGTCCATGTTTGGAGAGTTAGAGCACAGACACCCCGAGCATGTGGACACGACGGTGGTTTACTTTCCGTCCGCGTCTTCTCCAGTGCGCGATGTTCCTTCCATTTCCTAAGGCGAGTCCTTGCGCGCCGGTGTCCCTTTCATCTTTATCAAGAGGCAAGGTCACTGCTTTTGAGCGGTAATTCCGCTCGACAGTTTTTGTTTTTGTCCACTTAACTGTGCGCGAAGGCCGACAAACCCGTGCAGCGGCTTATCTAAATCAAACCTCGCGGCCTCTTCTTCCTACGGCGACCCTCTGTCAGCTCGTTCTCTCCTCACTCCTCATCGCAAACGAGCTGCGGTTCTTCTTGGGTTTCGCCCCGTGCGCTTTTTGCAGAGCTTCGGCGGATATGCACTCCCCGCATCCGCATTGGCGGTTCGGGCCAAGTGGCAAAATCTCTGGCACGCGGCAATCAGTGCAGAGGTCGTCGCTGTTCTTACTTCTGTGCCTTATTTGGCGCTGCTGGTGAGGCGACGTCATTGGGTCCTTTTCTCTCTCTCTCTCTTCCTTTCTCGCTCCGAAAGACGTAGCATTCGTATCACCAAAAGGAGTGAACTCCTGTCGGCGCAATGCAGCATGCTGATTTAGTCGCTCTATTTGGCGACGCATTGCTCAACCACATTAAAGAAAACGCATCGCGGAGGAACACAATAACAGAAGTCAATCACTAATTTAACAGCGTGACTCCAAAAAATAAATTATCGAAAAAAAAATTATCCCGCCCAGAAGACTGCGGTGGAGTGCTTTTCGGAACCAGTCAAGAGTAACAGCGGGCCAGTGTTGCCACTGAGCAGGTCATGAAAAAAGCCAAAAAATAAAAGTAGAAAAAAAAAAAGAACAATGACTAAGACTCGTTTTACTCTAAGATCATATGCAATGAATGGTGCCACATGGTCGTTCATTTGCCGCAGGAGATCAATGGCAAACTCAAAAGATGGCAATGTCTAGCCCTGTATTTGCAGCTCAAACTTCAGTCTCACTATTGCCGCAAGTTACAATGGCATCGTCATCTTGTTCCTGCGTTCGGTTTTCGTGAAAGCAACTTGCGAGAAAACGCACTTCCTCTCCGCATTTGCCGTCTTCCGAGATATATTCAAGAGAAGATGCCAAAGTGTTTCGCTCCTTCGTAGTTGTAATCATGCGAGTGCTTGTAATCGTGCGACTGCGACAATGTCCGCGCTTAAGGAGACGTTGAGGGCGAACTTTATGTTGGCTTGAATCGATAGCGCCCGTGTTGCTATCCCAAACTCGTACAAATCTCATATCATATCATTCAAATCTCATTCAGCGTATGAGAAGTATATGAGATTGTATGAAATTTGTATGAGTTTAGTATGAGAATTTTGTATGAGGTTATTGGACTCATATGGCTTTTTTCACTAGAGGTGGCAGGATATAGCGATTATATGCTTTCATTTTTTTATTATGGTCAAGCAGCTGAGTACTGTCGCCATTGATGGCGATTCTACGCCAGGCTGACTACCTTCAAAGGCGCCGAGGTGACTAAAAATAAACGTTGACACCTTGGCGAATTATGTTTAGGCTCTGGTATGACTCACTTATAAGTGTAATTTTTTCGCCATTTAGAAACATGCGCACAAGTTCTAATTCTTGCATTAGTAATGAATTGGGGATGACAAATGAGAAAATATCGACCGTCGTAACGGCCGCCGGAGCTACTTCGACGTTTGTTTCCAAAAGAATGTGGTGAAGTTTCAAATTTGGTTGACTGTCCAGAGTGCGTTCTATGATCCTGCGTCGCAGTATATTTCGCACAGAGTGGCGGACAGCCCAAAAACAGGAGCAAATAGAGGCAACACAGGGAAAAAAAAAAAAAAAAAAAACTTAAGCAAAGGAAGGCAACACGTACATGACAAGTGCTGTTTGTGTGTAGTCTTCCCTGGTTCCTAATATTTTTTCTCGCATTTTTCACAACCCTGAGCAATATAAAGCCAATCATAGCAATGCCGAATCAACATAGACTGGTTCTTTATGCGAGACAGTACACGTTCGTCGATTGAATGAAACAGAGCGTTTTGAAAATGTCTAGCCCCATAAGAAGATTAAAGTCGCACAGAAGTCAACTACAAAACTATTGTTCTCAATTAAAATTAGTTATCTGGCTATGTTTGAATTTATCCGTCAGCAGAAGATGGATTTATCACCAATGGAAGTCTATTTAATTATCATCATCGCTCTAAGTTCAAACTCGTGGCATGAGTTTAGTATGAGAACTTGCATGAGGTTATTGTGACTCATATAGATTTTTTCACTTGGGATATATGCATGAGGACGAAACATGGAAGTAGCAAGAAAGTGAGGGATCAGGCTGTAGCGCATTCAGCGATTGAAAGAAGGATCTATAAGCGTAAGGCTAAGACAAACAACTGAATAAAAGTGGTACTAGAGCAATCCTCACTTGGCGATACTGTAGCGGAAAATAAAAGAGAAGCATGTTGAAGATGTGAAATGAACACTCAGAGCCGCATTTTTTCGTTATAAATAAACCCATATGATACGTTTGAGAGCTCGTTGAACTGCGCTGGCATCGCGTCTGGCGCGTTTTAAACAGCTTGCAGATACAGCGCGCGCAACGCCATGCGATTGACGATCACAAAGTAAAAAAGAAATAGAAAAAAGGCGTTGAAAAAAGCATTGGGATCATGGCCTAAGTGTGCTTGCCAGTTGGCACGGCTTCCGGCACTTGACCTTTTCCAGCGTTTCTTGCCTTGACACCAGCGAGTCGCAATTGTGGATCAGAGCGTACCAGAAAATAGTGTGACTCGTCTTAGAAGCACGCCCGCCAGCTGTCCTAATGTTCTGGCTCCATGCCCGCATGCAAAGCTGCACCACGCAGGAGTGTTGGTATACACTATAGCTGCCAAGCATTCAAAAGCTGGCCTCAAGAGCCATACTTTCAGACTTTCCTTCCGCTTGTGGAAAATGCTCGCTACAAACCGCCAACTATGGCACGGCTCGGATTTATGTGCAGTTGGTGGAGGTGCTCGTGTGCTAAAAGGAGAATAAATATTAAAGGAAGGGGCTTTAATAAATATAAGCTGCGGCGGCCGCCGTGTATCTTGCTCAGTGCGGCTGTTCTGAACGGTAGCCGGGCGGGAGGAGGATGCATACAAGCACTGTAAAGCGGCATATACGGGATTAGAGAAGTAGGAGGCATAAATAGAGAAGTAAAGGCTTTTCGCAAAGTATGAAATGGTCCGGATGCGTGAAGTCAAGAAAGCAAATAAAATAAATGGTGGCCACCTGGTATTCTATGCGCTGCTTTTAAGCTGCAGTCACATGAGCGCAGCAGTTTGCCTCCAATAGTCAGCTGAAAGAAGGGGGCGGGTGAAAAGAAGAATAGAATAATAGAATTGGAATTAGTTTGAAGCGGAGTTTTTCCACCTGGTTTGATGAAGTATTTGCCTTGCCTTAAATGCCAGGTGTCCCCGTTACACGTAAACATGTTTTAAAAACGTGTTCTAGCCTTAAAATCAAATGAGAGCTGTTGAGAGTCGCCTGGCCTAGTCTAGGATAATTTTTTCCGTTCGCTAGAGTTGATGATTTAGTAAAGGCTAATTAGCTATCTTTTTAATTATTGCTTCGGGGAACAAAGTGTCGAGTTGTATATCGTCCTGAAATACGGCTAGCTGCGATGTCTCGATCAAGGCGAAAACTAGTTACGCAGATTCATTTATTGGCTATCGACTGAGCAGCATGCTCGCTCACTGCTGGATCCAGTGCGCACACAAAGCTTCAAAAGGAGAGAGTGTTATAGAGAATAGCGGATGGTGGCTCCACTGTCGTGCAGAAGCTTTCTTTATTGCCTGAGTTATCTTTTGTGGCCGGCCAAAAAACTACTTCGCATAACCGGTAGCTTGGTGTTAACATTTCAGTCAGTTGTTTTTCAAGACCCTACACGCGTCTTTTACTGGCGAACAAGCGACAACGAAGCCAGGAGCCACAGAATGAAAAAAAAAAGAAGTGGACAAAGGTGGCCTCAGTATTCTTACCTAACTTTTGATCTCAATGCAAGCCAATTCCGTAGCTTTTCCCGGTTCTGCTGATGTTTTTTCGGCAGCATTAAGCAAATTTGTTTATAATTTTTTTTTTCTAAAGTTTAGAAAAAAATTTCCCGCCACTCGATTCAAACTTGCGATGCCAAATACCGAAAGGGACATCGATCGTGATCACTGTTTGGAAGTGAATGAAAGCGCGCGTTTTAAACTGGCCAGTTTGTTAGCGAGAATGTCTGCTGCATACGAAGCGCGTATTTATTCCTTCACCTTTTATAGCCAATAAGCCCCTCTCGTATTTGACATCAAGACGTAGAAATTAGCAGTAAAGGTGAACTTCGATTTCTCTTGAGTGACACTAATGCGAATTTCTGGAAAATGGAGTCTGCAAATAGAAATTGCGCACTGGTAGAGACGGCAGGGGGCACAAAACATTACTTGAACAATTTTCATCTATGGCTATAGGAAGATATCAGTCTCTGCAGCTCTTTTTAATCCTCCGTGATCCTTCCAACTCCCTCTTCGGT
Organism: Amblyomma maculatum; assembly: GCF_055883805.1. NCBI lineage: Eukaryota > Metazoa > Arthropoda > Arachnida > Ixodida > Ixodidae > Amblyomma > Amblyomma maculatum. The sequence goes on along the minus strand of NC_139344.1, from coordinate 265,795,166 downwards.
TGCAAACCTTCTTGGAGCCGCATGCCCTGATCCTTGCATGTGTTAGCTCCTGTTTCTATAGATCTTCATGGAGGTGGAAGTCCCTCCTCAGACTTACTAAACCGAAGTACCCCGCATTGTCTCCGTGATTCTATCCGGAAGTGCAGAAACTGTTGGAATATCCAGCCTCCTAATGCTTACGCGCAGCGGCCTGTGCTCGTCATGGGGCCCTCTCGTGCGGCCTGTGCGTAGCGCCACCGCAGTAAGAGGAATTCCATTGCACCTAATCCCTTATTCGTCCGCCATTATTTTGAAAATAGTATATATATATATATATATATATATATATATATATATATATATATATATATATATATATATATATATATATATTTCATTTCGTGATCTGCATAATCTGCAAAAATGATTATCCTAGTGACAAGAGTGTTCTGAAAGAAAGATGTTTTGTTTCATAAACTGCCCTTTGTACTTTCAAATTCAACTTTTTGCCTTCATCATGGATGCTCTCAGTTCCATAACATGCAGCAAAAATATACTTGTGTTGAATTCTGACTGATTGTAATAAATATTGGAACAAAATGTCAACCTCAATTTTGCTCATTGCGCCTGTAGAAACTCCTTTTCAGTACCGGCATTTTATGCCTTACAATTACTGTACGGTGCTTCCTGCTTTATACCGGGTGTCCCAGCTAACTTGAACCAAGGGGTACAAAATAATATATTTGAGATAGGTCAGAGAAACCAACTGCATTCAACTGCCAGCCGCCTTGGGCACTACAGGAAATTTTTTGTTTTGCAATTACTTAATTAGCTAATTATGTTAATTTATCTAATTTATTAAATATCGACTTTAGACCAAACATGTCAATTGGAAAGTTGTAGAGCACCTTCAGAAACCCCCATTTCATTAATTGCGATAAAGAAAGTCTCACGTGTATTGTTTTTTCCGGGCTCAGAAGAAAGCCCGCGAAATACAAATAATACCACGTGACTAGTGCATTTGTGCGCCGCGATTGTGGTGCTCTCAGTCGTGGTTTGAGCGAACGAAATCAGCTGCGGCCGTGTCTTCTTGGCCCCGTTAAAGCGGCAGGCCGATATGCCTGCGATGGCTTCTTCGCCCGCGTCAGACAGCCGGCCCACGTGACGGTGCAGTAGCAGCGAGAGCGGCGAGCCGACACAACCGAGATTCTAACAAGGCCTCCTTCTCTCCCATCAGCGAACGTCACGACAAACGAATGAGCGATAAGGTATCAGCCACTGAATCTGCGCACACAGGCTTGGGTAAAGGGGCGAGATGACATCATGTGACTCGACTAAAATTAGCGCTGCACCTTCATTTGCCAGTTTTTTATCGCCATCCGCCTGTCGTGATGTAGGCTGCTGCGGTGCGCAGGCCTGGCCAAAATCGTGGTGGCGACGGGTGAGCTCGAGCTCGCTCGAACCATCGCCAACATTTCTGCCTGCCGCTGCAACGGGACCATCGGGTCACAGCCGCAGCTTATCTCGTTCGCTCAAACCACGACTGAGAGCACCACAATCGCGGCGCACAAATGCGCTAGTCACGTGGTATTATTTGTATTTCGCGCGCTTTCTTCTGAGCCCGGAAAAAAAGATACACGTGAGACTTTCTTTATCGAAGTTAATGGAATGGGGGTTTCTGAAGGTGCTCTACAACTTTCCAATTCACATGTTTGGTCTAAAGTCGATATTTAAAAAATTAGAGAAATTAACATAATTAGCTAATTAAGTAAATGCAAAACAAAAAATTGCCTGTAGTGCGCAAACAGGCTGGCAGTTGTATGCATTTGGTTTCACTGACCTACCTCACATGTATTATTTTGTATCTTTTGGTTCAAGTTAGCTGGGACACCCGGTATATAGCAGACCGCTATGTTCCGCGCTAAATTCAGCTTGTTTTCGTCAGGATTGGTCGGTGGGTGCCGCGCAGTGCAACTATTTCTGGTAGCCGAAGTAACGCTGCTTTTGAACAGGAGGCATTTATTTTGTCATTTAGTGAAAGCTTCAATTTCGGCGTAAAACGCCCAGCTGTTAAGGTGTTATTGCAGTCATCAAATCCAAGTGACGGGGCCATACATTTTAGATGTTACAGTTACTCCTAAGTACTTGTATTCATTAGGATAGATGCTCATTTATCTATATTTTGAGGAAGTTCCTTTTTTTTGTGTAAAAAACACATGCGAACTTTTTTTCATCAAGCTCGGTTTCATTTTTCATTGCTCACAGCACGGTTATACAGCACTCAGGTTATCATCCAGAAGAATCGACCCTTTTTCACTTCCATGCATAGAAAAAAAGTGTTGGCGAATAACTGCACACATGAAGGAACTTTTCTTCCTACGTGCTTGACAGAGATGAGATAGTAAAGCATTCCGAACACCGACCACCGGGTGAGAACGCCCGACATAATGTCACATATATCGAACGATGCACCAATTATAGGCCCGTACCGGTTATCAATGACGCAGGGCTCCGTCATACAAGATTGTAGAAGATTGGCATGGTGCGCAGAGGACTGTTTGGTACAGCAGGCATTATTCTTGCATACACTGAGGCACAACTCTTGCTCCAATTTCTCGGGACACTTCGAGCTGTCAGGTAAGGGGAGAGTTGCTAGGAGCAGGACCTGAAAGAGAATTTCCAGCTAACGATTTCAGTGCAGCACGGATTGAGTGCAAAGTGGTCTGAAAGCGTCACGAGACCTGTGTACGTACTGGAGTCCGCCAGAAACGTGGTCCGGGCGCAGCTATCGGCATGCATGGTTGCGCCCACGATGCATCAAGTTGCCGCTTGTAGAACTCAGCGCGTGTTCTTCCTGTGTTTAAGCGCCGTACTCGTATATTATATTGAGCAGCACGATTATACTTGGCATAAAGCTTGCTATAGCTGATATTTTAATCGGATGCAACTCAAGGGAGGCCCACCAACCAATGGAGTCGACCTACACTCATGACGTGACGGCAAATCCGATTAATCCACGCATGATTAATCTGCTTGCACTAACCAACCCGTAGCGATTCACAATAGCAGTCACAAGGAGATTAATGGCGACTTCACGACAATAAGTTGAAGCCGTTGGCTGGAGGACTTCCTTTGAAAGGCATCTGCCGCTACGTTCTGGAGTTGTATCGAACTATAGCTGCTTGCATGTGGCTGGCAGTCACGTGCGCGAGATCGTTTAACTAGCGCCCCGATAAAACATGACATACTCGGTGTTCTTCGCAGTCATGACTGGAAAGAATCAACGAAGATGGGATTGGCAACTTGTCACACGGTAATCATAATGCTATGACAATGACTGACGATTGAAAGGATACTGCGCTACCAGATGGACGTGTTTAAACATTGTCTCTGTTGTATCGCAGTAGCTTTCTTTCAATAATGAGCCAGTACCAAGTCTCCCAACTTGCTGCTCCACTGTGCTATGCTAATTTGGCCAGAATGTATATGAAATCACAAACTCCAAGAAAAAATTCAGCATCCGCGGTCAAGGCAAATAATCCATTACATTTTAAATCTGTATCGCAACATTGCAGTATACCCTAAATGAGGACTAAGATCATTGGGCTTCTGCTGGATGGGGCGGGATCTCTGATTTTAACCGCTTTTCTGCTGCCACAGGCATTGCTGATGACAGCTGCCTGACTTGGAACCTTTGCAGCGACGATGTTTGGTCTCGCTGCTGTAAATTATTTATCTTTGAATAGGAAATTCAAAAAAGAAGAGCAGTTAATAGTTGTAGTGATCATTTGTGTGGCATAAAGGAAGAGTTGTGGACCGCCATGGCACTGGAGGTTTTTGGCTCCAAAGAGGCCGAGTACCCCCTTGAAATGAAAGCTTCTACCAAGTGTATCACCGCTGAGTACCCATTGGCGGCACTGGGTATCGAAGCTTGCATATCCCGCATGCAAAGCGGATGCTCCGACCAGCCACCGCTGCGGTGCAATTGGACCGCACTGTCAATACGTTGCTTAAATAGAAAACCCATTCAAAAAATCAATTTCTTGAGTACCGATCGAGGTTGGTGTACCGATTGAGGTTGGTCGCCTTTCTCACGCGTCGCCTGTTTTATTTTTGCTCGCGCACAGCGAACCTTTTCGCTGCTTCCTTGAAGTGGGCATCCCCGTCCCGCTTCCTGTTTCCCTCCTCGCACAATCTGCCAGCGATTCCCGCGAAGAACAGAGAACCCGTTTTTCTAGCGCCGGTGAAGTGCAAGCCTGGCTAAGCTTTCTTGAGCTTACGTACACGCTGTCAGTGAATCAAAACGATACATGACAGAGAGATGAACAAAGACACGCAGGACGTTCCATCACAAGCAATTGTTCATACTGTCAGCAAAAAAATAAACAAGCAATCACGAGGTACTCTTGGCAAACCCTTCATTTAGGCTTCAAGCACACTACGATATGAAAGCTAACGCTGGTAAGCAGCCCGAAAGCGATAGCAGCGTTTAAGAAGTAGAACTTTGTTTTTTTGTGTGTCGAAGATGCACATTGGGGTGCATGGTGAAATGATCGGGACTCATTTCGACAACCTGCGGTTTTTGAAGCGCATTGAAATCTCAACTGACTATACGTTTTCCGTTCAACTCGCATAAAAATGTGGCAGATGCGAACACGTTTGAACTCTGTGCCTTATACTCAGTAGCGTAGTGGGTAACAAATGTCGCTGTACCGCTTTCTGTCATCGCTGAGCTAAAGAAAGCACGCTGTCTTGATCTCAATGGGCGAAAAAAAAAAAAACGTAGTTATTTGAAAATTTTTACGACATCGAGAAACAAACAGCTTGCTGCCATTTCGCGGAGATTGAACGTACCAGTTTTAATCTCCCACATTCTCTGAAACCTTAAAGCGGAAATCTTGGCCGGTGCCATCCATTAAGTCAAGCTAGGATCGCGCATATTAAATGACACAGTTTCTTTTTGTAATTTAGCATTACACAAAACAGGAAAGGGAGAAATTTGGGCTGGCGACTTAGCGCTGCCTTTGAGGGCGTGACGCGAAATCGTTAGTGGCTCCCGTCAGAGCCTATTCTTGTGCGTTCTCGTTCGCGTAAATGTCCTTTGTAACTCGCTTAACCACTGGTTATTTATTTAGCATGCGCCTTTCATATCTCACACATGTTCATCAGCATACGATCGTAATCTAGTACAATATTGGGTAGCTTAGGACTGCATGCTCCATACCACACTTCACATAACGTGTAAGACCGCCCGGTATGAATATAAAGGGTACCGCTTTAACCAAGCCGCATAGGAACACGTCTGCGTGGCCTAGGGTAGCGTGCCTGTTCGATTCCCATCTCACCCTGCCATGTTACATGAGCTGCCTGAGTTAGAAGCTCCTATCAACTTGGTCATGTCATGTGACCTCGTGACGCCACACATACCGCCGACCAATCAGTGTCCTGCCATGTCACCTGCCAACTACCACCTGCCATAGGCATGTTCGTAATTTTTCGCTCAAAACGGCCTCAAGGGGTGCCTCTTAAGAATCACGACGAACAAGGGAAGCCTCAGTCCGCTGGCCAACATTTCGGACAAGATGACCTGTCTCCATCTGAGCTAGTGCGGTCATCACTGGCAGGGCTTAAACTTCGAAGAGAAATGACCAGGAACAACCATACACATGGCTATAGCGAGGAACGGGGTAATCTGGCGAGCATGAACTTACTGGAGCTTTTTTACACGCATGGGAGCTGCGAGGGCTTGCATGTATGACAGCAAGCAGAGTTGGACATAAAAGGAGTAGAAAGGTAAGAAAACAAAAAGAATCACACTCCAGCCTTTGTGTCCAGCAGTCGCAACATCCATGCATGAACTAAAGCTCCTACAAATTCATGCTCGCCATCTTACCCCGTTTCCCGCTCTATCCCTTATCGCCATACCCCCTGATCGTTCCTCCTCGGAGTGAAAGTAACCTTTACCTACTGCCAAATGGTACTACTTGCCCAAGCGAAGGCAGATTATCTTGACGAAACGATGGCCAGTGGACTCCGGCTAATTTACTGACCCTCTGCATGGTGTGTTTTTAACAGTATAAACGAGTAATTTAATGAATGAAAAGGCAAGTATTAGAATTCGGGCGAAGAAAGGAGCTAAACTGCAAGCCTATTGAGTTCTGTAACAACATGCTTAAGCCAGATTTATGTTTTATTTTTATTTATTTAGCACTGCTTAAAAAAATGTGAGGCAACGAGAAATAGCGCTGTATCAAAAGGAACAAAGCTACGAGAAAGAAGAAACGAACAATGAAAAGGACAGCGTGAGGAGAACACTGCAGGGAAAGGGCTAATATTCGATACCCTTCTTTTCCCAGAGCTGACTTCACTCATTAATGCACGTTGTTATTTCATAGTAAAGGCATCAAGGCGAGAAGCACGCAAAATACGAAAGCATGCTGCGTATGACGCCGTCTAATGGCGAGGCGGCGGAGTTCTCCCAAAAGAATGACATCAAGTATATATTTCATGGCGGTGGCTTCTTTAAACGTGGCAGGAAACGCGGGTGCATGAATATGTTATAGTCCATCTGTTGACGACCATACGCCCTAAAAAAGACGTCGGCACAGGTAATTATACGTGCGTATTTTAAACGCTGAATAGGAATACTCCTTCCTGTAGAAGACGGGAAGCATATCAAGACAAAGTTTTAGGTGTTACACCAAACTGACAAATAAAGAGACACAATTTACAAATTACGGGCATTAAGGAAACCACATCCATGAATACCCATTTTTCTTTCGTTTGTACAACTATGGTTGTACAAATGAAATAAGAACAAAGTTGGACAAACAAAACGTATACGTTTTGTTTGTCCAACTTCGTAGTTGAAAATTACAGTACAAATAGATCCAAATATATTTTTATTTTATAATATAAATTATAAAAAAACAATGCCAATAGGAAAAGGACAAAAATGTAAGGATAAATAAGGTTCAGTGTTCAGCTTTGAGTAATTGTTTCATAATTCGGCTGCTATTATTTCGGTTAGATTGCAAGTCCTACGCCGCCTGCCGACTCATTTATGTGCGCCGGAGTGTAGCACCTTTCAGGACACATTTATGCTTTCCAGTATTTTTTTTATTGCTTTCATCCCCCCGGAGTTTTCACAAGGACGTTGATACCGTCATGTGAGGTAGGTAGGAGCGTCGGGCTGCCCTTGCTCTGACATGCCAACAAGCCATTGCATCCGGTTGAGGTGCTTGCTACATCCATTATCTGTGCGAAGGTTTTTAGTGCCGTTGCCAGGGGTAGTAAGCTCCCAGTTAAATGCGGTTGTAGCTCTTCAGCGCACCTGGTGATTGGAAGAAAACTGAGGATTAAAAAATAATTTCCGCGCTTACAGGCAGCGCGTGCGCCTGTGGCGGTGGCCATATTATCGAATTCACTGGGAAAAGAAGCTGCTCTAATTTCGCGCGCTGTGCTTCGAATCCTTCTCGGGTATGAACGTTTTATTTCATCAATCATAACAAAATGTGCATGGGAAGCTTCCTAACTCAGAAGCAGTTATTTGTTGTTCTATTCTGTTCAAAACAATAAAAGGTTGTTAAGTAAGCGGGTTACTGATAATTCCACAGCCAGAAAAAGTAGTTTGTGAAAAGCCGGTTATTGAGTACATAAACTGAAGCAAAAGACTAAACGATTTTAAGCAACTTTTAGGAAATTTTGGAAGCAATATAAGCGATGGCAGGAAGTGTTGGTCACCAAGAACCAGCAGGGCTGAGAAGATGTACTGCGGCGTACAAGGCGCCTCAGGAAGATAAACGACCATAAAGAGTTAAAAAGCTGCCGTTGATTACGCAGGCTGCACAGTGCTGATGGTGCAGAAAGTTTAACACTGTCAGTTGTTTTCGTTAAGCCGACGTGGCTGTCCTTGAATTTGAGCACATATGATGTTGCAGCTTGTATATCTTATGAAGCACTGCAACCCGACGTTGCGAGGGCTACTCAGCCCTAACGATATTTGTGCGAAAGTAACGAGCTACAGTAGCCTGCGCCGACGAGCTCAAGGAAACTTTTCTTTTTAACCATGATTGATGGTGACGTCAGTAACTTACGACGAGCATTGCTCAACGTCGTACGACGAAGTGCAAGCTTTGCTGCATCGCCGAGATAAGTCGACCTCCTTGGCTTGCTCGTTTCTATGCAATACGTTCCGGTTTCTGTGAGATTCCATAACCAAGAGCATGCCATGAGCCTCGCGGCAGTCTGTGAACAAAAGCTATACTACTCAATGACTCATTCACGCAGGTGTGCTCGTTACCTAAGCTGAAGTACAAAAATATAACAGCGCTGAATAGTAACGCAACGGCCGGCGAAGACTTTCTAAGCGAACTCATGTCCAATGCATATATATATATATATATATATATATATATATATATATATATATATATATATATATATATATATATATATATATATATATATATATATATATATATATATATATATATATATATATATATATATAACGAGAGAGAGAGCTAGTGTGCGATTACGATACAACGTCCGCAAGGCTGGCAATCGCTATTGGAGAACGTCAGAGCTTTTCTTGGCCTATCGTACGCTGCACGAAAACACGTTTCCAACCTATGGTTAGATCGAAGCCATATTGCTTTTTTTTTTTGTGCCAATTGTGGCTGGGCACGTCCTCGTGTTCTATTTACTGAAAAAATGCGTAACTGTTGTGCGTGTGCAGGTAAGTGGAATAGAGGGAAGGGGGGGGGGGGGGGGGGGGGGGCTTGGCACATACTGATGGCTGTTAGGGTTCCTTGAGGCAAAAAAACGCTTGAAAACCTTGAGAACCCTTGCTCTAAAGCCTAATCCAGCTTAGCCAGCTTGCTTTATGTCGCGACACGTAGAAAAATAAGAGCTCAAATATTTATCGACTAAAGCAATGTCACCAGCCGAAAAAATTAACTGAAGGAATCCTTGGGGGGAATCCGGGGGAATCCGCTCTAAGGGAGGTTTGCATACAAACCTCAAATTATCAATGTTACTTTTTGTTCGAATTAGACAAAAGATGGCGTATTTCGAGATTCTGCACTGACATAAAAGAGTTCAATGGCATATGCATGGCTTGAAGTACAAGTGAATCTAGAGCAGACGAGGTTAGGAGACTTGCTGACTGTTATTACGATAATTATATCACGCCATACTGCGATTGGGAAGCTTAACCACTTGGGCTTGTCGTTATCATCAAAATCAGTCACGTTGTATTCGCTGCTCGACGAACGGAAAAGCATCTCCAATGAACGTGGTCAAGGTGGATGTTCGGGCGAGTTGGTTCATCATCATGGAAATACAGCGCTTTGAAGACAAGGTCAAAACATAGAATGGACAGTATGTGCTAGTTTCTAGTTCTTAGCGCACGTGCTGTCCATTCTGTGTTTTGTCCTTGTCTTCAAGGCGCTGTATTTCCATGATGATGCTCCTATGAACACTGGCCTGCGCCAGCCGGAGCCACTCTATCTCAGAAAGTTCACTCATCGCATCTCCTCATATATGACGCACTGTCGTCCAGACTAGGTTTCCGCTCACTTTAAATTCACACTCCTTCAGAAACAAAACATCAGTTTACCGTACTTCGTTTTGCGTGCCCTGCTTATAGTTCCATCTTCTTTTGATCGTCGCTAGGATACCACTGGCCAGTTCTCTAACCTACACAATTCTTTGTCACTTAATTTCAACCCTCCCATCCTCCTTCGCGGTGAAAGACACGGCAAACGTTTGAATTCCATTAGGAAGTAGTAGGCGAATGTCTACATAGGACAGGTAATAACCGGAGATTCGGACCTTGAAAAGGAAATAACAAGAAGAATAACATTGGGATGGAGCGCATTTGGCAAGCGCTCGCAGATTATGACTAGCAGCTTACCGGTATCGCTCAAGAGGAAAGTATACAACAGTTGCAATCTTACCTGTACTCACCTATGGGGCTGAAACGGGGAGGCAAGAGGGTTAAGTTGAGGACACGCAGAGGGCTTTAGAACGAAAAATGGTAGGGGTAACATTAAGAGATAGGAAGCGTGCAGAGTGGGTCAGAGAAATAACTCAAGTTACTGACATTCTAGTGGAAATTAAGAAGAAGAAACGGGCATGGGCAGGACATGTAGTGCGAAGAGAGGATAACCGATGGTCGCTTAGGGTAACAAACTGGATTCCAAGTGAAGGAAAACGTAGCAGGGGGCGGCAGAAAGTTAGGTGGGCGGATGAGGTTAAGAAGTTCGCTGGGGTCAAGTGGATGCAGCTAGCGCAGAACCGGGTAATTGAAGAAATATGGAAGAGGCCTTCGCCCTGCAGGGGCTATAGTCAGGCTGATGATGATGATGATGATGATGATGGTGGTGATGATGATGATGATGAGGCAGGGAAAATGTTTGGATGTGTATGAGGCCCTACTCAACCATCGTTTTTCCGAATGGCGATCAAGGACTCATGAAGCTGCAGTTGGGACACTTTCGCTGCTTCTCGGTCTGGGCTGCTGACGATAAAAATGAAATGGTTGACGCAATTTTTGGTATGCAGTCTGCGAACTATATGGGTTATTGCGTCCAAGTGACTCAATAACCCGCAGGGACCTCATCATCGCTCACTTCTGGACTTCATAAAATCAGCCAACCTTTTTCCATTCATTTAATCATTTATTCATCCTTCATCTCATAACCTACTGATGCCCTGAGGCAATAAATATCGACTAAAAAAAACTATATGAGTTATGCACCGACGATACAGTGACCACCAGTTTATGGTGCACTTAGCACATGAAGTGCGGCAGGCATGTCTAATCACCTTATTGCAACCTGCTCTGGTTTGCAGTGCTGGAGCTACGCGCTGTGCCGCAAAATTGCACCATTGACGTCGCATGAATATTTAAGATATATTCGAATTTTCGAGCTCTGCGGACTACTTAGGTGTGCATCGCACCTCCCCCCCCCCCCCCCCCTCCCCCCCCTTCCCAACCCACGCTGACCTCGCACCCACGCACCTTGTTGCCAGCTCCCTCCAAAGAAGGCTGGAATAGACGAATCCAACTGGCCCTTGTCTCGTGGGTCCAGGAAGTCATCCCAACCTGGGGGTCACACCGAACCCATCTGCCCTAACCACCTAGGATTAAAGCAATAAAGTTGTTTCTTCCTCTCACTATCTCTCTCTCTCTGACTTCGCTCATATTAAGGCACCGCCATGTCAACGTTCCCCGGTGAAAGCTGCAAAGCAGTTATACAGTATTTCTGCGACAACTTGGCAGAGGTAGCCAAACGCGTCACCGGCAGAGGTCAACAGCGCGGGTTCCCCCAAAACGGCATTATCTACTATACTCGCGTAAAACAGCCGACGAGAACGAGATTCTAAAAGGAAAAGCGCACTAAGACGGCAAAGCACAAATCGACTCTGAGCTAAAAAAATAAGAAAACGGTTTTCCTTTTTGTTTTTTGTTATGGCGATATCTCTTCTTTCGATGCTGTTTTTAAATCTTTTCAATTATCAGTGTTTCATGAGCCACACTCAAATTTGAGAGTTATTTACTGTTCGAGTGCGTCCCTTTGAGTTTTGCAGTCGCCACATCATTGGCTACCAGAGATCATAGTTCAACAGTGCAAATTAGTGCCGACAAAATTAATTCGACGTTAATGACAAAATTAGGGCAAACTGTGGGGATAGCCTGATTAAAAACATATTCTGACCTGCGCGAAATGTACAGCTTGCTAAGAAAAAAGAAAAGAGCCACAAATTGCGTTTTCTTCTCTTTTTTTTTTCCCCCATTCACATAAAGGTGTAGTGCCGAGGATATCACTTGTTCCTCTCTTACGTGTGAGTATTATTTAAAGTTTTGTGTGTCCCGCGTTTTAGCTTTTGTTTGTAATTTCAACTGTAAGTAGGCTCTTGTCCCTTGTTCCTGCCCCTCACGTGACCCGTGCACACCGCTGTGCTTCCTCGCACCTTTCGTATGGCAGTTCCTGAGCAGTGGACGCGAAATCTAAAAGATATTTTCGCGGTTTTATGGCTTTCTCCTAATTTGTCTCAAAGGTTACTTCACGCAACGCTAAAGAAACCTTTCCGTCCGTCCTTTTCAATTGTCATTGGCAGTTGGCGTCCTGCAGTTTTTACCCAACGCTTTGGTTGGTTGCTTGCCGAATGAAAGAAAGCTGTAGCTCAGCGGCACAGTTGTGAGATACACTTGATTTCAATCTCTTCTGCAGGTTTGTGCGCTTGAATGGTAAACGCTGCAATAATACAGTGCCTCTCTCCTGCACAAAGTAAAAAATAAAAAATTACTTTTCTCCCCCTCACCCCTTTCCGTAGAATCACTTTTATTGTGAAACAGCTGGGGAATATTTCAAGCATCTGTTATGACTCTATTTACGGGGATGGTCTAGATTCTCGATGCATAGCAAAATGTCTGAAAGCTGATCCTGCGCACACACCGAGTGATCACAGGCATTCCTGACAGGCGCCTGTGCGGACGTATGTCCACTTGCGGACACATAGATTGTTATGGTGCACTTAGCATATGCGAAAAGAATTGCATTTATAAATAACTTGTCGTTGAAAATATTAGCTGGCTTTGAATTCATAGGTATGATAAGTGCAGACTATAGACAGTATATTTTTTCAACATCGCCGGATATGTAAAAAAAATTCCGAACGAGGTTTTGTGACAGCTGCGCTCTGCGTACATTTTTATCTACTGGTGGCCTAGCTAAAGCAGCAGGGCAGCCTGGCGAAAGAAAAAAAAAAGGGGGGGGGGGGGAAGGGAGGGGGAGGGGGGGGGGGTTCTATACCGACAATTCACCTCTTTGGACTATATAGACACGACTGTATAGTAGAAATTGCGGTATTGCCATCGTTCCCAAAGCTGAGATATATGAACGAAAGCATCGGCACGTGAAATAACGAACGGGGTGTACGTGAACCGCCTATACCTCTGCGTTATGGGCTGGTGCATGCATGATGTGAAATTAGGGGGTACTGTTTTAGGTGCTTTCGGTTCTTGTTAAGCGAAACTCTTAGACTGCAAATGACATTACATAATTGCTGCCCCACATATTTATAGAATACCGTTCAGACTTACCATTATTTATTTATTTATTTATTTATTTATTTATTTATTTATTTATTTATTTATTTATTTATTTATTTATTTATTTATTTATTTATTTATTTACAAATACTGACAATTTCATCTGGGATTATTGCAGGAGGAGTGGCCTGGAAGATTACGAAACGTGTCTTTCGAAAGATGGCATTCTTTTTTTTTTTTTTTGTCAGCGGGAATTTCTCTCTGCTTTGACAGCTCGAGTATGCTCAAACACGCAGCTCCGACACACTTTCGGACCGACTAATCAATAGCGGGTTTCTTTGTGTCTTGGCAGTGAACCTGATAGAGCAGTTAGAAGATAGAGCGAGATAAGGAAGAAATGTGCCGAAAGCTGGCAGGACAATTTAAGGGGACTCCCAAGGCTGAGTTTATAAACTGTCGCAAATGCCAGTTGTTTTATGTGAAGAATGCTTATTTTAAAAGATGCATACGTATAAACTTCCTGGCATCGCCAACCATTCTGACCCGCCCTGGTGGCTCCGCGGTGAAGGGCACTTAGCTGCAGAGGCCGAGAAGAGTTCAATCCCAGCAGATGCAGCAGTGTTTCGAAGGAGGAAAAATACAAGGCGTCCGTGTACTGTGCGAAATCAGTGCCCAGTAAAGAACATGACATAGTCTAAATTAATTCGGAGTCGGCCAAGTCACTCAGGGCCCGTATCTGATTAGTAACGTTAAAACTAACATGCCATACCGCAGCCAGTGAATTTTGCCACAATAAGTATTTGGAGTAAGCATGACTTAAATTACACCTCTGCGGACAGACACCATGAGTTGACAAAGGTGAGTAGACCTTCTTCGAACGTCCACGTTAGAGTGTTAATTGTAACATGCTCATGCGTAGTGGTCAGGTGGGTAGGGGCACCTGGCACTGAGAGTACGCACCGGGTTGGTCCGGTATGCCACATACGTCAATGTCTGTGCACCTCTGCAATGATAAAAGTTTATGCTTCAATGGCAGGAAAGATGATAATGTTGCCCTCACTGCGTATCGAGCCGTTTGTAGGGCTATAGAAATTTCAATGTCCGCGTCGCACGAGGTTTGCACAGCCGCCGCATATTTGCACTTGCTTCGTTAAGGAAATAATTACGAACGGTCAGGCTATCGTTCATTTTCAAGCTACTGAAACCTCCCCGCGGAGTAAGCAGGGAATTTCAGTGAACCAGGAAAAGTGGATGGACGTCGCGAGCCGCGAAACGGGAGACATACGCGCAGCTCAAGATCTTTTCCAAGACTGTTCTCGGCGGCCTTGGATGGGATCGGTGGATGCGACTAATCAGCCGCGAGCGCGCCTCTACACCTCATTGCGGGTGGCTACCGGCTCTGCACTGGCTGCCCCGCGGTGCAACACCGCACCACAGGGAGGAGGGGCGCGGGCGAGAAGGGCACGAGCGGAGGGCAGCGCCGCGCGAGGAGTGTACGTGACGACAAGCATGTTTCCTTCGTCCGGCTTCGCTGGGCCCGGCCCTTCTCCTTCTGCACGCATACACACACGCCGCTGACTCTGACCTACATGCTGCGCGTGAGGCCATGTGCACGGCCGCTGTTTCGAAGAAACTACTCCACTGGCCGGTCCGGTACAAAAATTAAATCTCCGTTTTTTTTTTCTTTTTTTTTTTAATCGGCAGCCACCGGCCCGGCTTTTCTTGACACTGCTATCCTTCATTAACAACTCGGAAGATCCCAGGCGTAGCAGTCGATGGCGTAAGCGAAGACGGGGCATGAAGAGCAGGTGACCAAGAGGACACAGGGAGCCTCAGTGACGATGCAGGCAGGGTGATTGCGAAAACCTGGACGACATCCTTAGAAGCAAATTGCACCGTGGTATGCAGCGAAGAGGTGCAGTCGTTGCTGAAGCAGTTGCACAACGTCGAGTCTAGTCCGATGAACCTCTCCATCCGAAGTGCTCAGCGACGGTGTACCTACCTCCCTGCCACCAATAACGAGTCCGTGGAATGCACTTACGTCCGGTCGCCTTCCGTGAGAACGAATGCGTTTTCCCTCCCATCTCATTACAGTGTCACACAACGAAGGCCGCAATTTCTTTTCCCGAATAAAGGGAACGAAAATGGCGAACTAAATACCCAGAGGCCAGCAAGACAGTCTCGAAAGGAAAGGAATAAAGGAAGGTTATATGGCAATTGTAGAGGGACTCGCGCGGAGATGTTATTACTACGAAGTGATCAATTAAACGAAAGGAAGTACCTGAATCCGTGTTCTGTGTCATGAAAGTATAGTATATGGTATAAGAGTGGGATTATGACCTGGGGAGAAGTCGGGGGCTAGAGAGACCGCTTGCTTCGAAGACGTAACAATTGTCTTGTTTCATTTTATTCCCTTTCCAAGCGATGCCATAGGAGCGAACCATCAGTGACCACCTTTGGCTGCGTTGCGGGCAGCGCGTGTTTTATTCAACGCCACGAACGCCCTCGATACTTGCGCGGTAAAGCGCAACATGTCCTTATTCCCTTGTGCAATACAGTCGTAGTAATCCTCAGAAATACCCAGTCGAAGGTGGCGATAATCACGTCCAGTCCGTGTGTTTTATTACTTTTCCATCGCTGAAGTGAGAAGCACGCACAAGAGATGTTTGTGTGCAGGGAGTTTCATCAAATGCTGGCAGCTGCTGATAAGAGCTGAAGACAGGCTTTGCTGCCAGCAGTTGGCAATATTCCTCGCGAGGTTCCGCAAAAGCTAAGGCGTAATTTATTTATTTATTTATTTATTTATTTATTTATTTATTTATTTATTTATTTATTTATTTATTTATTTATTTATTTATTTATTTATTTATTTATTTATTTATTTATTTATTTATTTATTTATTGTATAATTATCCACTTTTGCCTAAGCCGGTGAGAACGAGGGAAGTGCCGCTACTGTTTCGGGCGACTTACAGCCTTTGTCAAAAGGGTAGAGCCCAGCAGGGGGTCTGCTTTTGAGCCGTGTAGTGACGCTGATTTAGCATTAGCGAAAGTCCTTCCCACTGAACAGGGTAGGACAAGAAATCTTACCATCAAGAGATATAGAACACTGGAAATGCATTACAAGCCGCACGAAAGGACTCAGAAGCATCCAAAGGACGAGACGCAGGGAAGAAGATGACAGGACAAGGCTGGACTAGCAACTGAATGTTTATTGAAGACAATCACGTGTGTTGGGGCTACAGCCCCAGGTCAGGGAAGCCTCTGCTTAGCTTTGAATCGGACCACTCGAGGTTGGTAAAGGATGGGTTGGCGGTCGCATGCATCAAGTCCGCATTACGTAAATCTTGCCGTCACCGTGTTGAAAATGCATTTTCACAACAAATTTCGAAGTTGCTGGAGGCAGGCTTTCCAACTGTCCATCTCGCTCGTCTGTCAGAACGTGTTTTAACACGTTCGAGGAAGAGCAAAACGGGGCAGGTTGATGTTGGTGTGGCGACGCGGCGAAAGAAAGTGGCTGCCATACCTTACCTCCATGGCGTTTAGCACCGACTCAAGAAACTGGCGGCAAGGTACGACGTTAACGTTGTATTTACAGCGGAAAACAAGGAGGAGGCTTGTGCGCCAGAGTTAGAAAGGGGCTCGGCAATGTAGCTCGTGATAGTTTTCGTTGTGCAGTGCCACATAAGAAAAAGTTCACCACCTGCAGAAAGAATGTGGTTTATCGCATTCCGCTCAATTGTGGCCTGTGCTACTACGGGCAGACAGGCAGATGTCTTAATGTGCGCCTGACGGAGCACTGTAATTCTCTGGGAGGGAAGGCGAGTTCCAATCTTGCGCTACATGTGCAATCCCGAGAGTGTAAGCCGGAGGATGACCCGTCTCTTTGTACGCCTGATTTCAGTAATACGGGTGTAGTTTACAGCAATGGTAAACAATTCTGTCGAGAGTTGGTTGGAGCATATTACATCGCTAAGGCTGAGGACAAGTGTGTGGCTAAGGCATCGGCTAGCCTTCATTGTAAGGAATTCGCTCTATTAGAAAAATCGTTAGTTAGGCCTTGACTTTGAATTAACTTTGAATTTTCTTCTTCATCTTTTTCTCAATTTCCTGCCATTTCACCGGTTGGGTAGTGCGCGTGCTTTTCGGAAGGAGTCTTCGTTGTTTTCTTCTGTTCAATAAACATTCAGTTGCTAGTCCAGCTTTGTCCTGTCCTCTTCTTCCCTGTGCCTGTGTCTCGTCCCTTACCCTTGAACCCTTACCAACTTGCCCAGTCGTCAGCCTTGTTGAACTCAGAAGCAGACCCGCTGGGCTCTAAACTTTTGACAAAGACTGTACCTTTTCATTAGTAGTAAGCTTGTTCTATATACACGCTGCGACACCAACCTCGACTCTTAATTGTGATGTCAACAAATCGGCTTATACATATTTTGGTCTCACTTCTCACCACACTGCCGCCTATCACGACCCTCATTCTTCTCCTGCCCTCCTTCACAAGCACAGACTAGCAAACCAGATATTAATTTCTCCGCCGACCTTTCCGCCTCCCAGAATTTAAGCTCTTCTATCTATCTACTCTCCGATGCGGCAACTAATAATTTGCGAACCTTTTTTGTCAAGGCAATAAGACTAGGAGTGCAGTGGAAATCTACAGCGAACTAGTGCACAGAGCGGATATGCGCAAGCCACAGGGTCCGTTTTACGGTCGCGTAAACCGTTGCGAACCGTAGTCCCAGCTTTTTGGCTTCGGTGCCCAAATAATGCGTCATTTCTGACAGGAATTAGTGCTGCTTGCCGCTCTCACTGCTAGCATAACCGAGGCGCAAAGGCAGAAGTCCACTGAGGAAGAGTCCGCGGCGGAGAAGTTTTTCTACGTCGCTACTCCAAAATTCCTCAGCAGTGAATAAACCAAATGAAATGAGCGAATTTCAGGCCTTAGTAAAAAAGAAAGAAAAGTCCTTGCTACTTATATTATTGCACCGCCAGCATAGCGGATAGTATCTGATGATGCGACGTCACGAACACCGTAAACGACACTTGGTACTTCCAGCTCTCGTCCATTTGTAAGATAAAGTTGAAAACTTCAGACTCAACTGTCGCTTTTCAAACCGCAGCTATGACGCTTGGACGCAAGTCAGTTGAAGTCGAGCATAAATACTTTCAGAGCTTGAAGCGGACCGAGCATTAACGAAGCAGCTTCGACATTAGTGGGTTTTAGCACTGTCGCATACGGGAAGTACAGCAACTACGACCGTACAGAACCTATTGCAAACGCGGTTAGGCGAGCATGGCCTCGGTAGGAACGGCAATGCGCTGCTGTACATGTGAGACGCCTGCCCGTCTGTGCTAAACCCTCTGTTGATACTCGGTCTCGCTGTGATGCCCACTTTGACCGCCTCGGAAAAAGTGGCTAGCGAGTCCCATATGAGTGCGTGTTTTGCGACCCAGCCGCCTGGCTATCAGGAAAGTACGTTTTTACTAGATGATTCTACAACAATCATTCGGCTTAGCGTATCTCTTCACGACTGCCTTTCGCTAAACCAGCGCAAAGTTCATTCCCAGGGGAGTCAGTTGCTAGAACGGCGTAAAAAATTGCATCTCCAGCGAACGAACGGGCTCGAAAAACTCAGTGGTCGAGGAGCCGTCCCTTGTATTTCAATCGCCTATAATTTTGTATGTGCAAATACATACATACATACATACATACATACATACATACATACATACATACATACATACATACATACATACATACATACATACATACATACATACATACATACATACATACATACATACATACATACATACATACATACATACATACATACATACATACATACACACGTACATACATACATACATACATACATACATACATACATACATACATACATACATACATACATACATACATACATACATACATACATACATACATACATACATACATACATACATACATACATACATACATACATACATACATACATACATACATACATCTTACGTCCGTACGGATGGACGGACGTACGGATGGGTGGATGGATTGGGTTGGTTGTCTCGGGTGGAACGTATATATACTTCTGTATGTATAGGTGCTAGTTTATATGCTTTAACGTCCAAAAGCGATTCAAGCTATAAGGGATGCCGCAGTGCAGCGCTCCAGAAATTTCGACTTCCTGGGATTCTTTCACGTTCACTGGCATAGCGCATTACACGGGCCGCGGGGGCCTTGCTTTTCACCTCCATGAAAAGCTACCGCTGCCTCCAGAATTTGATCCCGCGCAGTTTGGCTCAGCCGTAGAGCGTCCTAGTCACTGAACCACCGCTCTGGGGCTGTAGGTCTCCACCGGAAACGGCACCATTTGTGTCGTCACGTGTCGAAGTTCAATGTCTATGAGTATATTGTAATCACGGTGCGAGTGCTTTAATCTTATACAATGCCAGTTCTATTCACAATATGTCGTGATGAATAAGTGATGACGTCATGAGAATCGTCGTTAACTAGTTAGCATCCTATAATGGATGAACACCCACTCGATTCTTGAGGAAACATTTAAAACTATGATTATGAATGTGATTCATTAGTGTAATTAGCGGTGGCATCGCGTGACAAGATGACTAGCAAAAAAGCATCAAGAAAAGAAGCACTAAGTCGCACAAAGGATGCACTTGGTCATTGTAGCAACCCATGCTTTCACATTTATCCAATGCAGAAGACTGCAGTGACCTCGTTTTGTAGCGAGAGTTACATTGGCCACAGTCTCGTCCGTGATAAGAAGAAAAATAAGAAAAAATATTTGCTGTGGTTCAGCTTGTGGCTAAAGCTGGAGTTACTCGAGAGCAATCTGCATGGCTACGCTTAGGTTCGGCTTGAAAGTAAAAACATGGCTTTTGGACATAGTAGTTTACTCTGTGGTTTAAGCTTTATTTATGCCACAGGGAAATCACTTCATGTATGAGCACCCTTTGCCTCTCATCGTTGACTATTCTCATTCGGGTGTAGAAGACTTCTAGTGGTATGACATCGTCTCTACGTCGAACTACGGGGCACACCGCCGTCACAACGTTCTAACGAACCTTATATCCTAGCAACTTGCTGTTGTCGTTCGCCTTACTAACTACCGAGTTATCTGTCTTCTTCTACTTCAACTTCTTTTTCTTTCTAATTCCTTTTTCTTCTTCTCCTTTTTCTGTCTCTTTTCCATCTCTTTCTTTTTTTCTTTGGACAGGCTCGTGCCCTTCGGACAGGCACGGCGAAGTGGCGAGACTGTGGTCAATGTAGCTCTCGCTACAAAGGAAGAAGAAGAAGAAGACAGATAATTCAGCAGTTGGTGGAGGCTAACACAACAGCAAGTTGCTAGGACAGAAAGTTCGTTGTGACGGCGGTGTGCCCCGGAGTTCGACGTAGAGACGATGTCATACCACTAGAAGTCTTCTACACCCGAATGCGAACGGTCAACGACGAGAGGCAAGGGGTGCTCATACGTGAAGTGATTCCCCTATGGCATAAGTAAAGCTTAAACCACAGAGTAAACTACTATGTGCAAAAGCCATGTTTCTACTTTCAAGCCGAGCCTAAGCGTAGCCATGCAGATTGCTCTCGCGTAACTCCAGGTTTAACCGCAAGCTAAACCGCAGCGATTTTTTTTTCATTAGAAAATGCACTAGCTTCTTTACCGCATGCACCTACTACAGCTAGTAATTTCGATTCGGCAACGTGTGAAAAATATTACGAGGCAATAGCTTCTATGTATGTATGTACGTATGTACGTATGTATGTATGTATGTATGTATGTATGTATGTATGTATGTATGTATGTATGTATGTATGTATGTATGTATGTATGTATGTATGTATGTATGTATGTATGTATGTATGTATGTATGTATGTATGTATGTATGTATGTATGTATGTATGTATGTATGTATGTATGTATGTATGTATGTATGTATGTATGTATGTATGTAGGTATGTAGGTATGTATGTATGTATGTATGTATGTATGTATGTATGTGTGTGTGTATGTATGTATGTATGTATGTATGTATGTATGTATGTATGTATGTATGTATGTATGTATGTATGTATGTATGTATGTATGTATGTATGTATGTATGTATGTATGTATGTATGTATGTATGTATGTATGTATGTATGTATGTATGTATGTATGTATGTATGTATGTATGTATGTATGTATGTATGTATGTATGTGTGTATGTATGTGAAGAATGGGATGATCAACACATGCTTGTTAAATGCGTTAAAGAAATCTTGCTACCACAGCATGGGCAACAGCTTTGAACGGCGATTGACAAGAATTGCAAAGGCCTGCTATCGGGATTCGGTTATTAATGAGGCCTGTTGCCGGTTACTGAAGATCCTTAAAAGAACGCTCAGGCAGGAATCCCTGCCCTGCATGGGTGAGAAGAAGAGGAAATTTGCGGTGGTACCGTATGTGCATAGGATTTCACATGGCCTCAAGAATGTTGGGAAGAGGTATGCTGTTGATGTTGCATTGACCGTCCCTCTCAAGATGAAGAGGCTTTGCCCGGCTATTCGAAGGGAAATAGAATCGAAGAAGCAAGGTTATGGGGTGAAACATAGAGGCCCATAGTCAGCTGTAAGACTGGGGTTGTGTACAGGTTTCCACTCTCTTGTGGAGCCTGTTATATAGTATAAACAGGGCGCTGTATTAACAAGAGACTACTGGAACACCGAAACAACTTAGAAAGTGGCAAGGACAAAACATTTCTGGTCTCACATTGTCATTCCTGTGGGACAATGAAGGAGGAGGAGAAGAAGTGTACTTCCCTATTTGACCAGGTTAGAATTTTGTATCGCCACAAAGAAAGGTTGGCGAGAGAACTGGAAGTATATTTTATTTCAAATGATATCAAGTGCGTCAGCAAGGCTTCTTTTGCTCTTTCAAGCAAGAGGTTTCTCTTTTGAGTTACTTTTTGTTTAGCAGATGAACCCAGCGATGTTTCACGCGAAAGCTTCGTTTTTGTCACATTTGTTTTTTTCTGGACCATGGAGTAAAGGCTGAGGCTGAGTTGTGAGTCAGCGCTTGTCCTGTAGCTTCCTTTTATCTTGTGTTGTGTCTTCATGTTCGCGCTGTTTATATTGTTACGAGTGAAAATCACGCACCGATGGGTAACACCACTCTGAAATCGATAAGCACCGCTTAGCCGCACAACTCAACACTGAGGGTCGTCTTCGTCCACACACCCAGACACTTCTTTCTTCACTTGCTGAATGCCAGCATGGTACGCCACATAACATTACCCCCGCCGCAGAAGCACAGTCCCGATGCGTTCTAGGAAAACGAAACAGGGCGTGAATAATACGGCTTGAGTCGTGTCACGTGCGCAATGTCGGAAGCTCGTGGTGCAGAAGACTTTGGGTTCAAAGGTTCGATTTCGTATGTGACGTCGGTGACTCGGCGCAAGATACGGTAGGGGCCTTTGTAGCGTGGTAGAAGTTTTTCGCACAAGCCCACCCGGCGTGATGGGAGCCAGAGCAGAATGAGAGAGCCTGGGGTGTAGTGCACATCGCGATGGCGGCTGTTATAACGGGATTGCTGGGAGCCTTGGGAGGCAAAGAGCCTGTCGCGTGCAATGTGGCGAGCATCATTAGCGCGGGATATGGCATCACGAGCGTAGGTACTAGTGGCGGCGTCAGTAGTGGGTAGCGATGTATCAAAGGGGAGTAATGAGCGTCGGCCAAAGAGCAGGTAGAAGGGAGAGTAGCCAGCGGTATTATGACGCGAAGAGTTATAGGCAAATGTTACGAAGGGTAGATTAATGTTCCAATCCCGATGGTCGCCGGAGACATACATTGATATCATATCTGTGAGTGTCCGGTTGAGGCGATCTGTGAGGCCGTTGGTCGATGATAGGCTGTGGGAAATTTGTGGCGGACGGTGAACACATGAAGTAGTTCGTCAACTACTCTGGAGAGGAAGCAGTGACCACGATCCGTGAGCAGTTCACGAGGGGGCACCGTGTTGTAGTATCACGTCGTGGAGGAGGAAATCAGCGACGTCTGTAGCGCGGCTAGTCGGGATCGCGCCGGTAATGGCGTAACGCGTAGCATAGTCGGTCGCTGCGGCGATCCATTTGTTGCTCGACACAGAGACCGGCAAGGGTCCAGCAAATCAACACCAACACGTAAAAACGGCTCAGTCGTGATGGATATTGGCTACAGGTGTCCTGATGGCAATACGGATGTTTTTTTCCGACGCTGGCACAGCTCACATTCGGCCACATAATTCTGAACTGAGCGATAGAGACCCGGCCAGTAAAAACGTCGGCACACTCTGTCATACCTGCGGGACACACCAAGATGTCCAGCGGTGGGAGCATCATGAAATTGTTCCAAGATGGTGGAGCGCAGATGTTTCGGAACGACGAGCAAGAGCTCAGCGCCATCAGGCCGCATATTGTGGCGGTATAGTGCGTCCCCTTGGAGTACGAACATGGCGAGGGCGGGATGAGACTGGCCCTTAGTCAGACGGTCGATGATAGACCGGAGTGCGGAGTCCAAGCGCTGTTCGTTGGCTATGTGGGGAAAGGCCGATAAAGACAGGACACATGCGTCAATGTCACAGGCCGTAGAGCTGGGAGGATCGACAGGGTGGCGGGACAAGCAGTCTGCATCTTGGTGAAGGCGACCAGACTTATAAACCACGGAAAAGGTGTATTCTTGTAATCTTAACGCCCAGCGTCCCAAACGTCCAGTAGGGTCTTTGAGTGAAGATACCCAGCACCTCCACCAAAGATGTTACGAGTGGAAATCACGCACCGATGGCTAACACCACTCTGAAATCGATGGGCACCGCTTAGCCGCACAACTAAACACTGAGCGTCGTCTTCGTCTACATACCCAGACACTTCTTTCTTCACTTGCTGAATGCCAGCATGGTACGCCACATAACATTATTAACAATGGATGTTTACCAACTCGCCCAACAAAGTATCTTGAAAATCAGAACCTAAGCATATGGTTCGTGTTATCAATCACATAAGTGGTGTGTGTTTGCCATGACAAGTTAGTTATATATGGACACTGCATGTCTATAAAATGCTTTACTATATGCTTGAAGACACGTAAATAGTGTTCACGCAATAAGAGACAAGGAGGGAAAAACATCAGCAATATGGATGTTAATGTTGAGGAAGTCTACACAGATCTGTCCATAATAATCGCGATGCTTATCAACGTTCTTATGCTTATGACGAAGGTAATGGTCTGGAAGAACTGAACAACCATCTGGTACCAAAGGAGAAAGTTGGTTGGTTGGGTTCGTTTATATAATTTAATGTCCTAAAGCGATTCAGGAGAGGCACCATAGGGGATGGCTTAGGAAATTTAGACCACGTGGGATTCTTTAACGTGCACTGGCATCGCACAGCATATGAGCTGAAGTCGCTCTGTGAATCTCCATGTTTTTATCCCTGTAAAACTGTGTCTAGCGGGGCCAGAGCGACATTTTTTTTTTTTGTTCTTGTTGGTGTGGGTTTCGCAGATCCCCTGGGGTCCAGGAACCCCCATTTGAGAAACACTGTCCTAGACAGAGAACGCAAAATGGTAGGACTAAAAATGAATAAGAAGAAATTTAATGCTGAGCTGTCTAGGAAGAACACAATAGTTTACACCCGATTGGAAGCCAAGCATTGTAATTGGTAAAAAAATGCATCTATAGCGAGGACAGACAGTCACCACAGCACCCATGAGGGGGAAACCTGGAGGCAAACGAAACTTAACTGAACACAGCGCAGTGAGCTATGGAAATGAGCATGCTGTTTTTAACTCTAGCGGACAAGAAGAGGAGTAGAGTATAACCGGGACAAATGCGAATTAATGACCTCCTAGTCGAAGTCCAGAAAAAGAATGGGAGAATAACCGAGGGGCCCTTAAGGATGCGATTTTTGTTTGAAGAGCGGGAGCGCATAGCAAGGTGCGGCGGGGATTTAGAGATTCAGACAAGCGAATGCGATTAAACACTCTAAAAGCAACAGCAGGAACAGTTGCAAAAAGAATAAATAATTGATGTTGAAAACTAATTACTGATATAAGAAGAGCACAATTTATAAAATCTAAGCATGTTTTTCCCATGTTCCATTTTCACAACATTGGCGTGTCCAGGATACAAAAACAATTTTTACTGAAAGCCGCGATTGCTTCTCCTTGTTCTGTGACGAGAAGACCTGCACGGCTTTTCAAAATCATCAAAGGATCGGAAAATAGCAATATTTGGCAATGCTCTCTCTATCGTCATGTTGGCTGTGAGCGCTTCCAGAGCAGTGATAAGTTGGGAAGTATTTCTTCTGTAGTCGCTTTTAGCAGAACAGACATTTCAGCTAGTTGGTACATCTTCGAAAACAGCGCTGCGACAGGGTACAAAGAAGAGAAGGAAGGACAAGCGCTACTAAGGACTGAAGTTTATTTTAAAATTACATAGGCAAAATACTCACAAGACACAACCAGAAGCGTATGCCCCCCCACACACACACACCCCTGAAAGAAAAAAAAAAAAAAAACTTCAGTTGTTAATAGTGCTTGTCCTTCCTTATTTTCTTTGTCCCCTGTCGCAGCCCTGGTAAAGGTTTCGCTTTTAGCATTGCTGACACTGGTTGATTCGTCTTTCGTGCATTTTGCGCACATTTTTTGAGTCACTGGAAGGCTTCGGTGGCCATCAGCTGTTTTCTCCACGATCCAAGGATGAACCCGAGGCCCTGGTGGAACGGTGAAGTTGTGCACCCGGCGCCGCAAGAACATGGTGTCGTCCCTCCTAATATATATATATATATATATATATATATATATATATATATATATATATATATATATATATATATATATATATATATATATATATATATATATATATATATATATATATATATATATGTGTGTGTGTGTGTGTGTCGTTGCTACATCGGTTTCTTTCTGCAGCTCGCAGGGAAGGAGCCTCCCCGGCGACTGTCGTGTTTCGTGCAGCTCTTGGCTACGGTTGTTTTGCGGGGAATTCTCACAAGCTAATAGTCATTAAGAAAACTGAGGCTAACAAAATAAACTCAGTTCTCTTCATATGTAATAAATTTCGTCGTAACTTTCCACCATCTTCTGCCCTTGAATCATTACAATTAACTTCCCTCGCCACACGCCGGTACCTAGAATAGTTGAAATGTATGCATCGCGTTGTTCATTCACACTACCGACTCTCAAGCCACAGGTACGTCACGAGTGCCGTATCATCGTCAACAAGAAGCTACCATATTCTTATAATCTCTCATCTTGCTTTCCTCGCACTATCGTGTTTAAATACAGTGTCTTTCCGTCTACTTTTGAACATTGGAATGCATTGTCCTGTCCAGTGCGTTCCTTCCGGACAGATAGATTTATGCATGGCATAATTAATTCATAATCTGTTTACCGTTCCCATGCACCCAATTGGTGTTGATTGTCATGTTTTCGACTTTGGTGTTTAGATATTTGCTGTGTATTTAGAGTTTTGATTGTAGCAACGATGTTTTTATGTGTTTATTTCTGCGATAACCCTTCTAGGGGCTGTAGTACGTACAAAAAAAAAAAAAGATAAATAAAATAAACAAATAAATAAAATTTTCAAACCAATGAAGAAAACCTTCTAACTACACGTTTTGCTCATAGCTGCATGCCGAGGAGGCTTTCCAAGGCATCTTCTCCGTTTTGCCTTAGCTGAATTTTTTGGAATAGATATAGTCGAGAAAAGTCTTCCATTTAGTTGAAGCATCAGCAGCCCCGTCGCATGGGATGGCTTGGGGCTGCTGTTACCACGCGCCGCGTTGTTCCCACCGGCGTTGTAAATGCCGCAAAATTGTTCTTTGCTCATTACATTGGCAATGAGTGACCGAACTTCTACACCGCAATCTGATGTCACTTCTCACACGTGGTGAACAATCTGAAAACAGTAGAAATTCCGCATACCGCTACCGCTTCCGATTAATGGCTACCGCGTTCCGCCATTGAGCAGGCACTCCGTTCCAAAAGCTAGCTGGCGCGTGATACAATCTGTAGATTTCAAGGCGATCTCTACACGTGCAGTGATGATTAAGGCACCGACAGGGCACGTAGGTGGTAACGTATTGTGCAATAATAAAAGCTCCCCTCATCCACCAGTTTTTGCTACTACCAAACGCCAATGTTCCAAAAATAACTAGAACATTCGCAGAAAACTCTGACATCTTTATGGCGTATTCGCCGAATATCTGGGATCGTGCGTGTTTTCTGGGAGATGACTTAACAAGTCTGAGGCGATTAAGCAGCACTAAATAATTTTTTTCGGAAATCAATTCAGAGACAATAAATGGTTTGATAAGAAAATTTTCAGCTACGAAAATTTTACCAATATCACTAAGGATGCAAGAAATAAGAAGTAAAGTAGGGTATATTGCGAAGGAAAGTAAAAAATTGGTTCATATGTCAAATTTTGGAACGTTGGCAAAGGGCTAATTAAGTATTGTAGCTCCGTTCTAGCAAGGAGCAGCCTGATTTGCATGTTCTCGTAATTGTGGCATCTGCCAGCGGCCTGCCGTATGATGCATCATTTTATTGCGGACTAATCTACGGTCTCTCATTATCTTATCTCTTATTTCCGTTTGCCTGCGAAAGGAACAACACGCCAGTTTGGACGAGAAACCCCTGCACAGCGAGTTTTCGAAGGATGACGTGTGCGGGGAAGGAGTCTTATCGATACAAAGGAGGCGCTCGCTACTCCGGTCATGTAGCGACGGATGAGACAAACATATAGACTCAAAAATGACTGCAGCTAACAAGGGACGACACTTAAGGAAGCGCCCCGCCGAGGTGGCGCAGTGGTTAGCGCGCTCGACTACTGTGTGTGGGATCGAATCCCGGCCTGGGCGGCCACGTCTCGATGGCGGCAAAAAGCTAGGCGCCCGTGTGCTGTGCGATGTCAGAGCACGTTAAAGAACCCCATGTGGTAGAAATTTCCGGAGTCCACTACGGCGTCACTCATAGCCTGAGTTGCTTTGGGACGTTAAACCTCAAAACCAAACCACACCAACTTAAGAAAGCAAGAATATTAATGAAAAAGGCGCTCTGTGACAATTAGAAGAAATGCGCAATTATAATTAACCTGATTTTGCTTAAACAGTAATTTGAGCAAGAAAACTGTTTTAGTAACTCTAGCTTCACATCTATCCGCACCTAACTTCGTGGGTATTCGTAATGGAAATGAATCGGGAGAAGCGCCGGGCATAAGCCAGCAATTTAAATGTTTTTGGATGATGTGGGCCTGCGTTCACTCAGGGTATTACCAAGTATCACCGGGTAAAAAATTAACAAGAATACATCGCAATGTAGTATAGGCTTTCCATGGTGTTCCACTTTTGCTTGCTTGACCTTTGCGAACGCCGCAGCTCTTGTCTCCGCGAAACGACGCTACACGGGCAAGATAGTTGCAATGGAAAGTTACAAGGAGAAAAAATAATCAGCGCTGAATCGAGTTGACAACGCAGACACATGTCCTTTTGGCTTGTCAGATGTGTCTCTTTTTTATTTTATTGTATTTATTTTTTATTCCGGAACCAAGAAGAGTTTTCTTTAAGGAAAAGAAGAAAAAAAGAAGTATGACGTAAGTTGGGATATCAATGGAAGGA
The DNA here is from genome assembly GCF_055883805.1 of Amblyomma maculatum. Lineage (NCBI taxonomy): Eukaryota > Metazoa > Arthropoda > Arachnida > Ixodida > Ixodidae > Amblyomma > Amblyomma maculatum. The sequence continues at coordinate 265,766,448 of NC_139344.1, read as the reverse complement.
AAAACAAACATGGAAAAGTGTGGAGTCGAATCTCCCGGGGGAGGGAAGAGGTGCTCTCTTTGTTCACCTCACAGAATGTGCTTAGAGGCAACCCTTGCCAACCGGCCGAGGAGCGCGGGCGGCTGCGGGCTGCGCATCCAGCTGACGCATTCGCGACGCCTGCGTCAACGTGCGGCTTGCGTATCTGTTCACGCTACGCCGCATGTGCTCGCCACGTGTTCGGGGAGTAGCCGCTGAATCGAGCCAGTATTGGAAAGTTACGCCACTGTACCATCTACGGCACGTTTTCTCCTTACGATTCTTCTCTCGTGCCTGCTCATTACGATTCACTCCACTCAGAAAAACGAAACGAAAACTTTCCGTGCGATTAGGAGCGGCGCTTTTATTCATAAGAGCGCCGCCTCCCATCGAAGTGAGCCTATGGGACTTGCTGCTGGGGCCGTTGGCTTCTGCCGAATGAAAACATAATGGCGCGATTTCCTTTGTCTTCAAAGCGCGCACCCTGTCATTTATACATCTCTTCGCGCCCTGGAAAACTATCATCTCACTATTAGGTCTCCATTCGGTGTGAAGTGGCCCTGGTCAGTTCTGTCTTCGCGGCATTTCTTCTCTTTTTTCTGCTGTTTCTTTTGTTCGGGAAACAATTTCTTCTTCACGCCATGGTAGTCGTTCAAGGGGCGAGATCATAACGCGAGGATTTCCTTGGCGATTTCTGTGGACCACTCCCATTATTCTTTTTTACCACCTAGACTTTGAAGAAACCTCACTTTCAGACGCTGCTCGCATTCGACCTTTTCGTGAAGGTGAAACGAACGTCGCTCTTTCTGATGTAGAATAGTATCAGGACATATATATGAACTGTAGAGAATGCGGTATCCTCCTTGTTGAGCACGGATGTTAAGGAACGCAGTCTGGAGGAGCCGCAATACCGCTTGTTTCAGCCAGACACGGTACCTTCGAATGGTTCTGCCACTTTGGCTACACTGTTTGCACAAAAGGTCCATTTTTGTTAAGGCTTCAGGACCAATAATGTACCAAGCGATTCCAGGCGGATTTGATGACACCCAAAGACCGGTTTTTCTCTCTAATACACAGAATATGCCTTGCAACCCAACGTGGTCCTTAAACATCAGCACTTGAAATTAGTCACATGCAGTCGACACGGAAGCATGGAAAGTCAGCATCGCATACCGCCAATCAAACTACCGAAGTTATAAGCCATACGGACACTACATGTAATGTAACTTTGATGACGTTCGAGTAGAAGGAATTACAGAAACTGTAACCAAGGATCCGCTACTGCGGCGAAACTGCAGCAAGTACGCGTGCACAGACTGTTTCGCTGTCCCCAATATTTATAAATAGGCATGCAGGATAGGCTCATTATTTTGCGTACATTCGAGGCATATACGATGAGATCCGTGTTCTAATTGACTATTTCAGATAAGTAATTTGGGTTGATTTTGGTTTCATTCCCCATTTTGCTATCCGTTAACTAGACCGAAACAATTGCTTTATTTCGCATATTAACAGTATTGCTTTTTTGCTACAGACACCATTGCATTTATTTGCTATATTTATGGTATAGGTGCCTTAAGCAAACAAATTGTAGTGAATAAATATACATCATTTGACTATAGTGGCCTTTCATGTTTGCATAAATAAAAGTGGATAAATTAAGCCATCAACAGAGCCTTCAACCTTAATTTTTGAAATACATAGGGTCAAGGACAATAGCATACAGTGCTGCGCAAATGTTGAGAGACCACGTAATTTGACTAAACTTTCTGCGAGCGTTTCCTTAAATTGTAGCGGCTGTTTTCGAGATCTGAATAGGGTACTCCCCATGACATGCTTACCTGCTTACCCACTCTGAAGAGAAAAAAGTTGGGCTAGTTGACAGGGCCGGATTAACAGTGATTACCGTCCCGGTTAAAAAAAAAAAAAAAACATTAGGAAGGCTTCTATAACTCTGCTCTATCCCCCCCTCCCCCTCCTGTTCTCATGCCTGACACTTGACGCGTTTCAGAATTTACTACACAGAACACACACCGCGTTTACCCGAAGAATCTCTAGACTTTATGAAAACCGCCTGAGCATATACATTCCCGCCGATCACACGGACAGACTGGCATCTATAGACTGAGGGAATTTAGTAAACTACACCTTCTGTACACCTTCTCTACACCTTCTGTAGTGTGGATAATTTTTTAGCTGTTTTGGACTGTGACTCGCAGGTACGTGATTCAATGTGTTAGCGCAAATGCATTGACTGCGTTCGAAATGGTGCTGAAGTCTTTTGACCTCCCCCATGAACTCCCAGTCAACGGCCAAATTAGATTTCTAGATATTTCGTTTCCCTTTAATGATGATAGTGTCTGCTGGGGCTATGAACCGCGCGCCAACAAACCACTTCTGCCGTTCAATTCCGCCCACTCGAAGCTCGTTAAACAAGCTATTGCCATGTCGTGCCTCAAGAAAGCTCTCGGAAAAACCTGCCCGCTTCTTATATCAGCAGAGTTTGACCGTCAAACCCAAAGACTGCCGATCGCTGGGTACCCTCATCACCTCCTGAATTCAGTCGCTGAAGATCTCCTGAAAAAGATGCGCAGTATGGCACAAACGCGCGATGCCCACACACAGCGAAGGCAGAAGGTAGCAATGATACCTTACATACACACACAAAAAAGTTAGCCTAGTGTTACGCCGTGAAAGTCGTGTTCTCTGCTTCCCTCAAGCTGACCAAGCATTGCAGGATAACTGATCCGGAGGCAACCCAGCAGCATGGTTGTGGCAAAAAACACAGGCGACCTTTTTCTAAATGTACAGACGGTGTAGTTTACCAAATTTCCTCAATTTGTAGAAAAACGTATGTTGGGCAAACTGGGAGATGCGTGAACGAGAGGTTACGAGAGCATGCCAGGAACGTCAAAAATGCGCGCGAGGGAAAATATTTTGAAGGTTTCCTCGCATCTCGTTGTCTTACCTGCCAGGATTGTTCACCTGCACTTGATAACACCTCCGTAACCAGACACAGCAAAGAACGCATCACAAGAGAAATCGCAGAATCTAAATAGATATGTAGTCTGGGGAAGTGTTGTGTCAGCACCGCCTCTGTCTCCCTTTCCCAAAAAGAGCTGACATATTTGCGCATGCGTGATCGATAGCCACGGCTGTACAGAATGTGTATAAGAGTGAATTCTTTCACGATAAAAGCTGTTGGAAGTTGAGCGCCCGTCCTTGTCGTCTCCACTTTGTCCATGTCTCTTTTGCGCTGCTTTTCTGAAAAATATGTACCAACACACCCAACATATAATAATCATATAATAGCTATATAAATTCATGTAGCAGAACGAACTGAAGCTCGCCTAAGGCAGTGTTTCTACAAAAACTGCGATATTATCTTCTATATGCTGACTTAAAGTACGGCAAATAATGTTTATTACCCCAAACGTTGTCGCAATGCGTTGAGCTATACCTTTTCGAAACGGTGGCGCCTGCAGAAAATGACACCTCTACTAAACTGGCACAAAATTGAAGTTTTTAATACGCTCAAATGATCAGTAATACATTTTTATATTTGTACAGATTGACCACATTAGCAATAGAATTATATTTACATTTTGCGCTTAAATTTCACTTTTAAAGCCGAAGGAAGCACTTTTGCGTTATCACACACCTTTCCTGCTTTACATTTACAGCATAAATTTTTTTGCGATATAGTGCATGCAGCTGGCTCCACCGAGAAGCCACCGCCAGCCGCTGCCAGCCGCCGCCAGCCGCCGCCTCCGTAAATGGCGGTCGGAAAACATAGGGGTGGATACTGAATATAGGGTGGAACTTGGGCTCTGCCTTTCATTGTATTGTGGGACAACGTTAATGGCCTCTATTTGCCGGTCCCCCATGCGGATTCTCGTTAGCATAGTACATACAGTTTCCTTTAAAATAGGGTGAACACTAGAGCCGTGCTATCACGTCTACAAGACGAAGATTAAGCGTCCTCCTAGTGTTTTTCTCTTTTTTTTTTTTTTTTTGCAGAAACATTACATGTTTACACAATGAACAAAATATAAGCCTAAATATTTCACAGGAATTCAACTTTTAAATGAACACTTATTCGTGTAACATGTCAGGTTTTTTTTGTTCCACTTTTAAGCAACTGAATAAAGGCATTTACGTTTCTATAAACGTTTTCGAGCCTTTTGCAGGGAAAGTTTGTCGATGAGAACTTCAACTTTGACCCCGCCTGAGAATCTCTCGTCTTCATTCGCAGCAGCGACAAATTACTGAGGCGGCTGTCAGCTATGAACAGTCATAATCTCTAACTAATAATTTATTGCTTTCGTCCCAACCTTCACTGCTTACGCTAAGATTAATAAAACACACAACTGACGTCAACAGCAGTATTGATAGAAGTTAGCTGGCTTACCAGCTGATATGAGTTGACCTTCGACTGAAAGCCACCTAGAACCCGTTGGTTCCACTTGACCACCAACTGGGACCCGCTTACTTCCAGATGATAGGTACCGGGAACCGGTTATGGCTAGTTGAGTACCAATTGGGATAAGCTGAAACAAACTGAAGCCGGCTAAACCAGCTGAAAGTACTTTGGATTTGTTTTTCACCCATTTAGGCGAGTGCAAAGTTTTAGGTTTGTGTTTTGAGTGGCGAGATATGAAGCTGGCGTTTGGTGTTAAGCGGAAGATGCACCGAACAGCTTTGGAAGCATTGTACATTGCAGTATATAAGCTCTAATTTTAATCATGGGAAATCAGGAAGAATATGATTTGACTATTTTTCGGACCAAACCTCGAAATCCGCCCTTTTTTTTTTTCTTTTTTTTTTCACCTCTCCTGAGAACGGAGGGCCCGGTTTATTTTTACCCTTTGAACCTTGGATAATCCGGCCCTGCTAGTTGGTTGAAATTTATACTAAACACGTTTGTGCGGAGAGACAAGGACAGGCCGAAAAAACAGGGTCGAGCTCTAACTCACATTTGAAGTTTATTCCAGAAACCCTACTCGCAAAAATAATAGAATTCAACCGAAACAAAGCAAGGCTAACATCACGAACTTCGCGTGTTACATCGTATGTCCAAGTGGGTTGGCCAAGAATCGAAATTCCCTATCAGAGAAGCGGACTCTCTACACTGATACGCATATGAAAGGTTCCCAAAAGTTCACGCAGGAGTTGATCCATGTGTATGAATAGAATTGTAAGAGTAAGTGCGTCAGTCAGACTTTTGTATGCTTCTCTGATAGAGAATTTGTGTTCCTGGCCAACCCACTGGGACACACGGTTTAACACGTAAGGTTCATGATGTTAGCCTTGTTTTGTTTTGGTTGGTTTTTCCTATTTATTCTAGCATGTGTATAGAATAAACTCTAGTTGTGAGTTAGCGCTCGTCTTTGTTTTTCTCGGCTTGTCCTCGTGTCTCTGCGTAAACTTTTTCAGTATGCACCACTCTGAAGGCTGCACAAAGAACGATTCCGTCAAAACTTTAATAAGAAGTTACGTAGCTTTTTTTTTTTTTTGCTATAACTTGTAAAAAAAAATCTGGATAGGTTTATAAAAAGGAAATGGGCAGCATCTGTCACACGTCTTGGTGGACACCTGAACCACACCATGAGGGAAGGAAGGAAGACAGGAGTTAAATAGGATGTGTTGGATGAATGATGATGGTTCGATGAGTTATGTGTGATTCTGGGGCACGGCCCTTTCGGCTGCCAAGTTTCCTTCCAATCTGACGACGGTAACCCACTCTGGCCCGGGAAGTTTATTATTCATGGTAGAAAAAAAAAAAGAATAGCGCACAAAAGACGTGACCAGAAGAAAAACAGCCACGGGACGAGCGCTAACTCACAACTAAGGCTTTATTGATGAAACTTCGGATATATAAAGGAAGAAAGGCATGACATGTGAAAGCAAGCGAAACAAAAGGACGTGCGCGCGAAGCTGAAGAACCACCAAGAAACGCGAGCTCCTTGACAGATAAAACAACAGAAGGTTTGCTAACGCACTCGCGTTGCTCCGTCGCTATGAAATATGCTTCTGCCACTTCCCATGTGGCCTGGTCCTAGTGCCTTACTTAAAAAGCAGTGCACTTTTTCTTCTTTTTCAATAATTCCCATTTCTGGCAGTGAGCGACAAGATTAGACAGGTCATGGCCGTTTGCCAGGTTTTATCAATAAAGCTCTAGATGTGAGTTCAGCGCTATCCTGTGTACGTCTTTCTTCTGGTCCCTAGTCTTCTGTGCGCTGCTTTTTTTTCCTACCATGAACTTGTAACAACTCGCCCAACTAAATGTTCTTCTGAGCCACATTATTATTTCAGTTCACTTCACTTCATTTCATTTCACTTCAGGTCAAATAGCTTTTTGACCGCCTAAACTGAGTGGCAGAGGTCAGTTACAAGGATTGCAGTACGAACTATGAAAGAGAAGTGACTCAAATGAGGTAATTGATTTCTGAAGGTTGCTGAGGGATATCATGTTTGTTTTTGTCTATTTAAAAATATTGATTTGTATGCAGACCTGTCTAACCTCCAATATATCTTGCTGAAAATTTTTACGTCATGAGTAGAAACCTGAGACACTTAGAGACACGATGTAAGTATAGAGTTATTGTAGTCTGCATATTGAAAAATTATTGATGCTATTTTCAAAAACCCTAGTTGAGACATAAATATTGAGTATCGATGGTACTAGTCAACCCCCTGACGGAACTTTGAATTTTACAAGTTTCAATTCTCTGTATCGATGGAGGCGAAACGGAGAGACGCTTGTGTGCTGTGCGATGTCAGTGCACGTTAAATATACCCAGGTAGTCGAAATTACTATGTAGCCCTCCACTACGGCACCTCTTTCTCTCTTTCGGCTTTCACTCCCACCTTTCTCCCTTCCCTTACGACGCGGCAACGGAGCAAGAAACCATGGGCGCGGCTTAGGTGTCCACAGAACTAGTGACAGACACCCCACGTTTCTTTTCCTCTGAACTAATAATAATTATTTTTATTATTACGAAACAAATCTGATGTTTCCAATTATCGTCCGACTTTCTCTTCTTTGTGCAACCTCTAAGCTTTTCGAATTAGCTTTGCACAACGTACTTTCCTTCCATCTCAAACATATCATAGTACCGAATCAACATGGCTTCATATCGGGTCGCTCTACTTATTCAACCAACCTAGTCACGTTTATGACGTATGCCTCTGCAGCAGTCCTTCATAGAGGTCAGTTGACAGTGTGCACTGTGATATGAGCAAAGCATTCGACGTTGTTACTCACTCACTACTTCTTGAACAGCTTCTACTCTCTGGCGTCGAAGTCTGACTCGTAGCCCTCCTACGCAACTATCTCCTTGATCGCTCCTGCTTTGTCAGTGTCAATGGACAGACCTCCTTCGTTTACCCTGCAACCAGTGGAGTTCCTCAAGGTTCTGTACTAGGCCCGCTTCTCTTCTCCGTTTTTATTAATGATGTTTCCTCGGCGATCAAGAACTCCTCGTTTCTTCTTTATGCTGATGATATAAAAATATTCAAGGTAATACATTCTTTTCAAGATTGCTTGTTTTCGCAATCGGACATATCTGCTTTTTCTGATTGGTGTGCGAAGAATCGACTTACCCTTAATTCTTCCAAAACTAGGGTTGTCTCATTTACTCGTAAAACACACAGTTTTATATTATGTGAATTCTGTGCTGTTGGACAGGGTTGATGAAATAAATGACCTTGGTGTACTTTTTGACCGCACCCTCAGCTTCTCCTCTCACACTAAACGCATTGCTCGGCGGGCTATGCGCACACTCGGATTCGTTTGCAGACTTTCGAGAGAGTTCCGTACTCCACTTCCGTTCTTAAAATTGTACCTGTCCACATGATTGCCGCTCTTGGAGTACGCGTTGGTTGTTTGGAGTGGCACTTGCAAATCGAACTTGGACAAGGTTGACATAGTACACAAAAAACTTTTTTTTTACGGATATTTCGTTATCGCTTTCGTTGCGCAACTTCCACCTCTCGCTCTACCAGGAGCACCCAACTTAATCTTTCTCTTCACTGCCGTCGTATCAGAGCTGATATCATTTTTCTGTACAAACTCCTTCATGGCCACATTATGTGCCCTCAGCTCTTAGAGTACATCCTACTGCGCGTTCCGCGAAAGAGCATGAGGGAATTCAGACCATTTCAAGTTTCTCCGTCTCTTCATCCCCATTCCCCTCTGGACAGAATGCAGTGGTTATTTAACTCTTTTTGTCCTAACCTTGACATCTTCCAAAACTCGCTCTGTTCATTTATATTGGATGTTCGTCGTTGCATTCTGAATAGCACTTTATCACATATAACTCCCACTCTATAGCCTAAAATATTGTATTTACTTCACTTTTTGCTTTTTCTCTTGTTCAATGCTGTCTGTATGTTGAACTGCTTTTTATCCGTTTCTTACTTATATTTTAACTTTAAACTTTATATTCGAATCTTACTGTCCCTTGTTCAATTCTACTTCTTTATTGTATTTTCCTGTATTTCTAACCTGCGTTTTAAGTACCACGCACTTGTTGCGCCTGGAATGGTTGTTTATTTTATGTATATTTCTATATTACTATAATCAATGTCAGTTATTTGTTGTTTTTTTCTCTCTATCTACCGTTCTTTTTTTTTTTTCTTTCGTGATGTGCTCAACAATTCTCTCACTGTGTATGTAAGAGATGCTACTCATTGATTGCTTTCTTTCCGTGACACTTTTCGTCTCAGTTTCATTTCATGTGTTATTTATTTCTTCTTTTGTGTTCTCTCTCTCTCTCTCTCTCTGTGTGTGTGTGTGTGTGTATGTGTGTGCGTGCGTGTGTGTGTGTGTGTGCGTGTGTGCGTGTGCGTGTGTGTGTGTGTGAGCGCGTGTGCGCGTGTGTGCGTGTGCGTGTGCGTGTGTGTGTGTGTGTGAGAGTGTGTGTGTGTTTGTGTGTTTGTGTGCGCGCGTGTGCGCGTGCGTGCGTGCGTGTGTGTGTGTGTGTGTGTGTGTGTGTGTGTGTGTGTGTGTGTGTGTGTGTGTGTGTGTGTGTGTGTGTGTGTGTGTGTGTGTGTGTGTGTGTGTGTGTGTGTGTGTGTGTGTGTGTGTGTGTGTGTGTGTGTGTGGTTGTCCTTGAGCACATTAATAAAGATTTATTATTATTATTATTATTATTATTATTATTACTATTATTATTATTATTATTATTATTATTACTATTATTATTATTATTATTATTATTATTATTATTATTATTATTATTATTATTATTATTATTATTATTATTATTATTATTATTATTATTATTATTATTAATTCGCTGCATCTGTTCTGAATCCTAACGCACTGTACTCTATCATATATATACCACTGAAGAACTACCTTTAGAGCCTAAATATTTTGACTTTTCCAGCATCAGTTCTTTGTCATTAAAATCAACGGATTTTGTCCAGTATAAAAACTGTGCCAGTACAAGGTGATTATGTATAGTTACGCCGCTGACGTAATCTGAGAATCCTAAAAGCATAGTTGTGTTTCTTTTTTTAGTGTAGCCGTAATAGAGGATCGTTTTGCGCAAAACGACTGCATGATAGGTGCACATGTTTGCCCGAGATGCTTACCCGTGCAGATGTAATAGCTATCGGTCTGGAGTGTGTGCAGTCACATTTATATCCTTTTTTATATACAGGCCATATGCGAGTGCAATTCTCAGTTCTTTTGGTATTGTTCTAGTATCTAACATTCTATTCAGTATCTTAAGAACTACGCCCTTCAACACGTTCAAGTAGCAGTGAAGGTCACGGCATTGGCTCTAATCAAAACCTTGTAGCTCGGACCATTTCATTCTACTTATGATGTTCAATAGCTAGCTCTGCTCCTTGGCGCCTGTCAGTCGCGGTTTGTTTTGATGCTAGCAGCGGCGCCGTCCAGGCCAGGCGGGTTCTCTAGTTCCGTGCGGCTAACCCCGTCGTGGGAAGGAGGGGTCCAAGGTGTCCGACCAGCGAATCCTTCAGCTCGGTATGCGGGTATGTCTTCGTCAACCCCCCGCTTCGTCCAGCCCAAGGGCATGCGGCCGGCGTCTGCGATGTCATCGCCGCCGCCGCTGAGTTAACCTATCCGCTGACACTGGAGAGCATAGTTTCCCGAAGACACTAGTGGCGCCTCATTCCGCACCGCAGACGTAAGGGAATATCTGCCTTTGTCGGCACCGTCGATGGAAGTGTCCACCACGCAGAGCTTTCTCCTGCTTGAGTCAACAACAACACGTGGAGCGCGAAGCAGAGGAACCTTCTTTCCAGTCGAAATTTGCGCACTGCGTCATCATGGAGGAACAGCCATGTTATTCCAAGAAGAGCAAAACACGATGGAATGACTGAAAAGCTACCGAATGGATTTAGATTCTAAGAGCTATTTTACGTACCGAGGGCACCTGGAAGACTCAAACTCAGCCGTACTGAAGTGCGTCAATTGCGAAAAGGGTCTTCAGGGCAGAGGAGACTGCAAATACAACTTTACTCGTCGCATTAGTGCAGCTCTTTCGGATTGCTTGCACTGTTTTGGGCGGTGACACCTTTATATTAACAAACAGTAATTTGCGCTTTGATCCAAGCTCTTATGACACAACTAATAATGAAGGTATATAAATAACGCCGATCAAAAGATAGTTGTTAAAAAAGATGTTGATGACGTTTCGTCGTTGACATGTTTTTTAACAAGTTTTTGCTAGGCGTTAATTTGTACTCTGACATATGAATCTACTACCCGACAAGACGGGATTGCGTCCAACACTAGGTTTGATCCAAGTTCTGGACTTAATTTTGATTGCATTGCAGACCCTTAATACGGTTAACCTTCGCGGCAGTTTTCACTTAGGTCATGCTTCCCTCGAGACGTTTCTGAAGGGGGAAAAAACAACAGTCCAATATGAAGGTTTTGATAAATAGTATCGAAAAGAAAGAATTCGAGAAGAGTCTACTAGATCTCGCAGCCAATGGCCGCATGCTGCTCAGCGTTGTCAAAGGCGTCGCTTTTGAGATTTTTATTTAGAAGTAACTGCCATGCTTCAAATCAAGCTTCCAGGAGGGTAATAACCCGTCGGTAGGTGCGGATATTGTATCGGCGTAATACAACAATATAGAGGATGATTTTTAACCGTGTATTTTAAAAACTACGAGAGATACATCTGCGCGCTCTGTGCAGCTAGGTGGGTTTCAGAACAAAGCAGACATCATGTATGTGAGCAGGGCTTGATAAATAGATGATTATTTAACTGTAATTAAATGACTTTTTATTTTATTTTGAGTAGCAATAATATAATGCGATATTGTAGGCAGTCATCATCAAAGGTGAAACCCATTGTTATATTTTCTTAATCGGTGCTGTTGTTTGAAACGTCGAAAGTTAGAAATAGGCACTTGAATGATCGTTGAGGTGCCTTTAAAGGGGTCATGAAAGCTAGCATTTGAGTATGAACTGATTTTTGCATATAACTCCACACACGTTAAATTATGAATCTTCAAAATCTGAGCTCATTAGGTGCAGTAGGTAGTTTTAAAATGAATTATTATTATTATTATTATTAGTATCGAAAGCAGCTTCCTGGTCTGGCAACCATTGGCCGCTGACGTCACAACGTGATATTATCCCCATGTCGTCTGCTCGCGGTGTCGGCTGCTCTCTTGCAGGCACGCCGTGGATGGTGGTCACTGAGAACTTTTTTTTTTCCTCAGCAAAATTATTTCATTCGCATGTTCTCTTTTTTCTTTGAGAAGCCTTCACGCCATGTGACCTTAGTGATCCTTGGACTTGTTTTGGGCTTTGTCTAGAGATTGCCAAGGAAGCGGAAATCGTCGGGCTCATCCTGTTTTATTTAAGAATACAATCAGAGGCATATTATTCTCACGTTATGAGACTTAGCTTGTTTTAGCAACAAGCGCTCCCGCATATAAAAAAGCACACGTCCAACGTTTACTTCCGCCGTGTACGCGCGCCGCGAAAGGGGATAGGGGTTAGCGATTTCGTTGCTGATCGCTGAGCTATTTGCCCGTCGCTCTTTCGGTCCAAAAACTAAGAGGAACATTCAAACAAGCATACGTTGACGCGAGAGCATACCTTGCAACATTAGAGGAGCAGACAAAACTTTTGAACGAAGCGGATGTACACCTCGACTTGCTGTTACATGCACGTGTTAGTCAAACTTAATAATCTTCGGCTGGTAAAGCAATTTTGAAAAACTATGTTAAATCTGGCCATGGCCATCGCACGAAAGCATGCGTCACCGCCGCCGCCTTCAGTCCCGTCATCGCAGAACCCAACGCGATTCGAATGCACTTACTGCCCGCTCCGAACAAGCGCCTCCCATCCACCATCGTCTCGGTCTCGCCGCCCCCCAAGCCGTGCACTCCGGAGCCTAAAACCCTTGTGTTTTTCTAGCGCTTGTCCAGGAAATGACTCGTGGCTGCTTCAAAGTAAATATACGCTATTTAGTATTTTGTGTGTGAGCGATAAACTCCCACGGGAATGCGCCGACTCGAGGATTATACGACTGCTCTCATAGCGTGTTTATTTGCATAGCTTTCGTAATGACTGGATGTATGCGGACCGTTCGCACGGCATAATAATGCAAGCCGAGCTAGCAACACCAACACTATCCACTTTTTTCGCACCAGTCGCACATTTATTTATTCACAAACTACAACTGCGCTGCAAGAAGCGCCGTGGATGCTACATCCCCTGCATGTGCCGGGTATCCGGCGCCAACAGCTTCCGGCTAGCGCTCGCCAGACAGGATCACATCGACGCTTCCCGCTCAATGTGCACGCGTTTTGTGATGTAAGAAGTCGGTTCACTACTGCCAGAACTACACTCGATGGCCACATGCAACCGCTAAAGCTCGTGAATGCGTGCTCCGTAATCGCCGAAACTCTAGCTACCTGAACCCCGCGTACTCGCGCTAGGCCTACTCGTTGTAGAACCGGCCGACATTTCGGCGCCGCCTAACATTTCTGGCCAAGGTCATTGCTTATGAGAAGGGGGAACATATAAAGTGTGGCCGCTTGTTTTTTTTTTTTTTTTCCTTTTTCTAGCGCGGTTAATCTACAGAAAAGCGCAGCTGTTCAGGCCATTCACTCATCGAGTGTCAAGTTCTCGCTCGGCCTCCGATCCGACCAAAACAGATCTGGCGACCGTCCGCTGATTAGTTCCGTCGGCATCGCGGGGCCGAAAACCTCACACTACGGTGATAGGTGACCGTTGGTCGTGCTGACGTCGTCGCCGATGTAATCCGACAGATCAGTGCGTCGATAAGCTAATGACCCTATAACGACCTAACCGTGCAGCCCACTAACTGTGACCGTGCCTTATGTTGAAGAAAATATGCCTCACTCCATATCGCTTTTATGCGATAACATCTTCATCAAGCGCTTCTACATGATGGACGACCACTGTGTCAATCGTCCACAACAGAAAAAGAGACGTGTCCTTTGATATTGCAGCCTGCATTGCAGACGACGCTCCGCCGCGCGTGTGTGTGTGAACAATTTTTATTTCCACCAGAACGGAGGTACCCTACTCCCCACCCCAGGCACGCAGGCCTAGAGGACAGGGGCCGGGACCTCCGCGATTAGAGGCCGGCAAAGAGGTCTTGGTTCCTTGCGGCCTCTTCCGCCAGGAGGATGGCTTGCTTCTGAAGAGTTGGGTCCTCGCTCCGCAGAAGGGCTTCCCAGGCTTCTCTACTAACTATTTTTGTCGAGCTAGCGCATTCCCAAATTAAGTGGTTGAGGGTCCCTCTCTCCCCACGTTGCTTACATTTATCCGCCACCGCGTATTCTCTTCTGACGTCACACGAGCATTTCAAAATGGCGGTCGCTCTCGGTGGGAGATCGAGCTTCCCGATTCCGATTTCTATCACGATTTTTTTTCCTTTTATTGCGAAAGCAATACTACTCTAGGTTTCGAGCCTTCAGCGTAGCGCGGCGGTAGCCACGACTTACCCACGTGACGCTGTGACGTCACACCCCACGTGACACTAGGATGAGAGCTATATATACTACCAACTCAAGCGGTCGGCGTAGCGCGGCGGTAGCCACGTCTCACTCACTTGACGCTGTGACGTCACACCCAAAGTGACACAAAAGCGAGAGATGGGCTCCCAACACAAGCAGTCGGCTTGGCGCGGTCGGAGCCGCGGCTCAGTTGGCCGGAGCTGCCAACTTGGGTCTTTTGTTTCACGTGGGACGGTTATGTCAGAATCAGCCTGCTAGGACCCTGGCATTCACGTTACCCCTATAGGCCACTAAGACACGTTCATACGGCTTGGTTAAAGCGGGGCTTTATAAGTGGGCTGAGGAAGAAGAAAAAGACCGCTCGGTCACCCGCAGCTAATGCTTTCGCTCAATATTTGGTGCAGCAGCGTTTAACTCTTGTAACTGTTTTTTTTTTTTTGTGATATGTTCCGCGCGCTAGGGACTAAAACTTTGCGAGTAGAATCACAGACCTGTATATTATTCGCAGAAGTATAAAACGGCAATACATCGAACGACCCTGTCATCGCCCCTTTAAGCCCGCCGAAACGAAAAGAGAAATCTCCAACTCCAAGCCCCACTGCAGTTGAGGATGCCATTTACAGTTACCGGTTATGACTGTGGTAATTCATCGTTCCCGCAGCGCAGCACCATACGGCGCTGCGCTATTTTGCCGCTTTGGTGTTCTTTCCGAGTGCTGTTTGTTGCGGTGCTTTTTTTTTATTCAGTGTGCTGTTTTGACGCCTGCTGTCCAAACCTTCTCTGCTTTGTCGCCATGCCGTTTTTTTCTCTGTGCGGTTCTGTCGCTACGCTGTTTCCTCGGGTGCTATTCTTTCATGGCGCCGGCGTTTCTATGACTCGTAGAAAAATACATAAATTTATAAAAATAGATAAAAAAAGGTCCGTTGTATGCAAAATGAATCCAGATTGTAGGAAATTTTATATATTTTTCTGCGAGTCATAGAAATGTCGTTTTATTACGTGAGCGCGAACTTGATGTCCAAGGTACGTTTATTGGTGTTTTGGTAGTGCATGAATGCCTACTTTAGGGGTTAGTGTCTATATACGCCTATTTCCGCAGCTGGTGCAAAAAAAAAAAGGACCATTCTGCCTGAATATACCTTGAAAATACAGTGCTGTTTAGGTTTAGGTCTTCTCTATTCGCTTCTAGGAGCATTTCAATTTGGGGCAAGCCCACGCTCAGCGACATCGCATAACTGACCTCGTCAGTTGGCTGTGCGGAACGCTGCGCCTACGCCAGCTATGTAAACAATGCACCAAAACACGGCAGCCTAAAATTGCAGAACAACCATGTTTCTCTTGCTCTCCTGCCAGCCAGTCCACACTGGATGCTTGCAGCATTTGGCCGGAAAGCTAGCAATGGTCAGGACGGCGCCGCGTTTTGGAATGTGCACATGAAATGCTGTCAAATGGTATGTGCGGTTTAACGTCCCAAAGTAACTCTGGTTATGACTCCGTAGCGGAGAAGTGCGGTGATTTCGACCATCTGTGGTTCTTCAGCGTGCCCCGGCATATCACAGCATACGGCCGCCTTGCATTCCGCCTCCTTCGAAACGCTGCTGGGATCGAACCCGGGACATCCTGCTCAGTAATCGAGTGCCCACTTAGCCACCGCAGCGGAGAGTATATGAAATGGGTTCAGGGCACGAGCTGCTCTCCCTCAGGAAACCTCGAAGGAGACCTCGCCCACATGTCAGCCAATTTCACTTTTTTTCCCGAGCACTGTAAGAAAAGTTAAATGTGCGGTGAAACCCTCACTAGAAACAGAGTGTGCACCAACGATTTGCCGTTATTCATCGCGAACAACTTCTGAAATAATCCCCACCAAGTTGCACTCCCGTCTTGGCGAAAGAAAAAACAACAATACGTGTTTACAGCTCTGAATAAAATTTCGGGAATACTTGCCAGCTGCCGTTCTAGAATTGCGAAGAATATAAAACTATCTAATCATGCACTCCTATAACTGCCGTTTATGTCGAGCGTTAAAGCTTACTGTTTTGTTCTTATCGAGAAAAGCGTAACTCTGAGCCCATCATCCTGCAGATAGTATACTCTGTGTCATTGCTTGCATAGTTTTCCCAGTGGATTCTTAATGGACGGTATACGGATAGCCCCGCTGCCATACGCAGGCTCATGCACACTTACTCTGACTTTTGCCGGCATATTCAGCCCTTTCTAAATGAAAGTACTATTCGAAGGCAGTGTGGGTCCAAATACCAACTACAAAGCACTGTCTACCTAAATGGGTACGTGTTTTTAACGTTGGAGCATCACGTATGTGCAAATATATAGATTTAGTTCCACTTTAGAACAAAATTTTGATCTCTTTTGCCTGACATGTTTAAAATTAAAATAACTCAAAAATTTTCTGAATATGCAGCCGCCTGTAAATTCATTCTGCAGTTTTGTAGAATGACAGGTCTATTGTGGGTGCTTCGCTTGAGCAGCTCGTCTTTTGATTTGTACCTAAAGAGTTTTAAACAACTAGAAGTATTTCCAGATTAGTGTTCGTTCTCGAGGCATGCAGTCAGAAGTGCTTGTAGAAGGTCTGGTTACAGCATTTCCACTAAAGATAACTCACCGAAAAAAGGAACCGCCCTATTTGCTCTGCTGAAGCATTTAAATCTTTCATTATGAATATATGCTGCGAGATACCCTTAAAACTCCACCCCTATGATGTGCGCCTATATTCCTATATAATCCCCTTCCTCATTTTCCTTTTTATTTTGTGAGAGAAACATGTGGTGCACATGCTCAGGTATGAAATCATTTGCACTTCCGATAGAATTCATAGCGCCTACTTTTAATGCGAAAGTCTTTCTAAGCTCCTGGAACGAAATCCCGTGCGCGAGAGTTGTACGCCAGATCTGTGCATGGGATCTGTTCGCTGATGTGTCACTTGCTAATAATAGATGTATGAGGAGGGAAATTAGCTGTCAATCATCCTGATGTCATCAGAAAAATAAAAATTCTGTCTCCACCGGGAATCCAACCTCCATCCCTCGGATCCCCAGCCGAGCGCTTTAACTTGCGCAACGCCCGGGATCATGTAATGAACGTCATAGATCACCTTGTCTACCGTGAGGATGATAATAGCCATGACAATGACACTGGAATTAGTGGTAATGGCAATGATGACAGTAGCAAGTATAATGACAGTACATTTAGTTGATAAAGCAAATGTGATGCACCGTGTGCAGCAGCAACGCGCCCTAGCGAAAAAAACCTATGAGTCACTATAACCTCATACAGATTTCTCATACTAAACTCATACTAATTCGTATAAATCTCATATATTCTCATACAAATATCATTTAACGTATGAGGAATATATGAGATTGTATGAGATTTGTATGAGTTTAGTATCAGAAATTTGTATGAGATTATTGTGACTCATACAGTTTTTTCGCTAAGGCGTTCACGCTTTCCCATTTCTGTAGTGTAGATTCCACAGTGCTCTTGGAATTTTCTTCGTTGGGTGCCTGAAATATACCATTTAATCGCCTATTCTGGCGCCCCAACTTCTTTTAGTGCGTTATCCCGCGTCTAAACATTTCTTGTGGCATGGGACTGCGCGCGGACTGCGCTGTCGCTGGTTTCAATGCAAGCGCGCCGGCGAGGGTTTCCAGGGGCCCTCCTGGCACGGCACGCGTGCCAGGAAAAATAAACTATGGAGGTCGGATGGCTTGCGCCATTCTCATCGCGCGTGTAACGTATACAGTACGTTATAGCACTACGCACCTGCTGAAAATAGCGAAATCCGTAACAAGTAATGTGGCAATGGCAAACGAAGCGAAAGCGCCGGCAGAGTATATCGAGATCCGGCGTACTGTATGGTTTCCCCATTTCTTCTCTCTGGACGCACCGGAGTATATATATCTTTTCTCCAGCTGTTTACTTACACGGATGGTCATTTATTCCTGAGTTCAATGCTCCCGCAGCATTTTCTACACACATTGCTCGACGCCTGGCGAAACCAGCCCGAAAGAGGCGATCTATAGGATTCTCGTTCGCAAGTATCGGCAACGGCCAAGGGTCACCACACTGTCTCTTAACACTACTATAGATCATGCTCACGCTCCACACGTAGAATATTTTACAAGTGCTAGAATTATATATACTATTCTTTGACCTGGGGAAAACGCAAAGAAGCACGGCCGCCACGCCACGTCAAGGGCCTTGCAGGGTCGGGTTGCGCTAAACATGTTTCTGCTATTGCTCGTTTGGAACAATCATCCCATTCATTTACTCGGTCGTAGCCCAAATACCTTGTGGGCGAGTTCTTTAAGAAAAAAATTGAAAATATAAACAGGCCAAAGAGAACGGGCAATATTTGTGGTGAAATCAACCGGCTCTGAGATGGCACGTCCACACGCAGCGATGAGGTGGGTAATAATACCTGAAACAAAGAAGAGAAATGTTTTTAACGTTTGTAGATAGGAACAAAATACAGAACAAGATGAAATAGACAAAACGCGCGTTCAAAGGTAGTAAATTGTTACATGAGCATCATCACCGTATACGGTGATGATATGGTCATTATTCGCCTCATTCCCAAAAATGCTCAACAAGCAAAAAGAATCTTGGGAAGAACTACACAAACACAACTCTGTTCTGTGTTTTGTGCGTCTTCCTTTGTCCCAAAGTTTAAGCTGGCGCCCACAAATTAAAACACATCAACTAGATCGAAAGGATCGGAAGAATCGTAAGATTCGAAGCAACAAGAAGCTGACAGAGTCATCTCTTTTTGTCGAAATTACTAATACCCTGTGTGTGAATGTTTACCGGTGAAGGTGGCCTCCTAGATTGAAGTTGGAAAGTTGCCCGACATTTGAGCTCCCAAACCAGGCAGGGGCAGTGCTACGCTTGCAGCAAGTTTACGTCGGCTGTCAGATGGCTTTCATATCGCTTCCATCGTCTTTTTGATAAGGCAAGTGTTATCTCCGTTTGCAATGTTTGTAGAGTCACAGGTGGAATTGATGACGTACAGCGAAGCAGACTCCTTGGCTATTTCGCCGAGAGTGCCTCGGTAAGTTGACAAATCAAAGTTTTTGCGTATCTCCTAAGAAGAAATTGTTAATTATACTGAATTATTTGCGACGACAGAGCACGTTTGAGCCCACTGCAGAGCTCAATCTTCAACCTTCTGGAGGTATATATGCCTTTGCCTTTTATTTTTTTATTTTTTTTCCATGTCATGCAGAGTAGTCAGCGCCGGACACCAACATCTCGCTCACATCTGTTCAATTAAAACGAAGCCACGTCGCATGCAATCGAGAAGTGCGGCAGGTAAGCGAGGCCGCTCAGTTCGGGGAACATGGCAATTTCGCCGCATTTCTTGAAGAGGTGCCAGTTGATTCGACTGCTGATGGAATGCAACACAGCCGTCGTAAAGTGAATTCACTCGCCGGGATCGCCGGCGAACGGTCCCAATCTCAGCGACCGAGCGGAAGCCGGTGAAGCCATTTTACGAGCGGCTATAGAGGAGATGTCTTGGCGATCCCCCGGGCTATATAGGGACGGAAGAGGGGAGAAAATATTTGCCGACGCAGCGTCGGTTTTGGATGGTTCGCATTGCAACGACGGTGTCTACGCCGTCTACGATGTCCCTCGTACCCGTGAGTGCGAGAGTTGCTATCGCGACAGCCGGCGGCGTCACGTGATGTCGATGTCGATATACGTTTTCGCCGCGTCCAGGGCCATCAGCCGGCCGGCACAGGGCTCCCCATATCCATCCACTGACGCAACATGCGCGCTGTCTTCGAAGAAAAGGCACGACGAGGGCCCACAAGCAGCCTCTTGATAAGGGCAATAAGGGCGCTTTTTACCGACTGTACTCGAGCGGCTGGGAGCTCGATAGCGCGCGTAAACAGGAAAGGCCATCGGCGCCGTGGAGCGTGCAATTGTTGGACTCACGTGCCAGTTCGCGCCGGGTTCGCCGAGCCGCCGGCTGATCGGCGCCCCCCCCTCTCCCCGGCGGGCCGTTTAAAGAACTCGTCGCGCTGCAGCCGCTGCTGTGTCCCTGTTCGGGGCACTTGCAAAACGGCGAGTTTCCGGCAAAACCTGTTGCACACGCACGTGCTCATCACGTGTACGGCTCGGGGACCGGCCGGTGCGATCGGCCGACCCAGTTGCCGGCGGCGGAGCTCCCTTGTCGTCGTCTCCCTTCGAGGCAGCGATGGCTGATGCGGCGCGGACTGCTTTTCCTTGACACTCGTATGCGAACAGGCTGGGCCCCTGAAACCCATTCCTGCGCCGAGAGGATCTTCCTTTCTTCTTAACTGGAGGAACTGCTCAGCGGCTGAGCGATTCCGATGGTGTCATTTGTTTATCCCGCTCACCTTCTCGGTGGTTATTTTTCTAGCGTTTGATCTGCCACAAAACTTTTTTTGCTACCTGTAATTTGACGAAATTATATAAAAAATTATTGGACAATCTTGAATTCTTATTCCTGTTGCGGGCACTCTGCCACGTACGATTAAGGTTCCCGCGTTGCTCTTTCCGGTGATTCTTTACACACAGTGGTCCCTGCAGAGTTAAGCTGTAAGCCACGCGCGTGAACATTCGTATTAAAAGCGTTTACGCCATCTACCCTGATATCCTTTCCAGGGGGGTTTCTTTCTGACGTATTGCAGGAATGACGTCGAACAGCAAGGGTCAGAGATATGAGACTCAATTGTGTCGCATCTCTGACCCTCTCAAGCAGTCTATTAAATATGAGCTATATCTTAGGACTGTGCAATATGCATTCATTGTAAATACAAGCATATGTACTGAACGAAATTCTCCAGGACACTTCAGCGGAAGCCGATAGCTGTGCTGTGCGGCTAAGACCACACTTGTCCGATGGGTAGTCGGAATCGCATGCTTCATTGAGCGGTAGTGAATCGAGGCGGTCATTAGGAAGCCTGGATCCTGTGCGTCTAAATCACTTTTCATTATCTGCTTCTGTCCCATATGGTATCGTGGCAGGACATGTAATAGCCAATGATCGATTTCGAGTGAAAGAGTGCAAATCAACGGGAAGGAGGCGCAGTAAGCGGCGGAGGAAAATCAGGTAAGTCTCGAGAGAATCAGACTAAGTTCGAACAGCGCAACAAAAGGTGAAGGAAGAATGAATGAAATACGAATGGCAAAGGCTTTTTTTCTTCCTCACATCTGCATGTTTCTTCACTTGTCCGTGCTCTTGCGCAGTTTGAACTTCTTGCGCAATCGACCAACCACTTCGAGAAGTGAATTACTCAATAAAGATGGATTATCGCGCTCATTAATTTGGGCGATATATGTCGCAAGCAGAATGGGCAACACGACTTATGGAAGAAAATGGGAGGTTTCTGTCTTACAGTGCTTTAAAATAACCTGAATAAGACGCTCCTGATAAAAATATTACTGACCTTCTAAGCGGCAATCTCAACAGTATCAATGTAATTTAAGACTGAATAATGTTTATTACTTGGTTTTCTATTACGGTATTATATAATTTTATGTGATAGTTTTTAGCTTGCAAGACATTCAGGATCATGACATTCAGGCGAGTACTGGTACGCCGTAGCAAAGGTTTTAGGCTAATCCGTGCTGCTTCTATTTTTGCGCTAGTCTATATTCCCTCATACCGGTCAGTATAATCGCGTTGCAGTCCTCGTATGGAGCTGCCATTTGTGCTCATCTATTATTCGAGGATCAACAACCTCTCCGAATCTCTTGGAAAACATGTTTAGCCCCTAGTCTCCCGTCTACGTTTTCTTGTATCTGATGTAGCCTATGAGTGGTCGTGTGTACAGCATACGCTCATGAAGGCACGAGTGTTGTTTGTTGCTACCCAGTGCCATCAGTGCTCTGCTGCCGAGTCCGTCCGCGAACGGGGAATACATGCGCGGACATGGGAAGACCGTACACGGTAACGCTAAGATGTAACTCGATCATTACTGCATTTCTGGTGTTGCTGCAGTGCATCTGGTGCAGGGAAAATAAAAGAATGAAATTAATCTCCAAGTGGCACACGTAACGGGAAGCCTGCGCGAGCAGGCACGAGGCCGCCACCTATTTCGGGAGCACGTGGCGGAGGCGCATCCCGAAACACCAGATTGCGCCGGGTGTTTTGTTTTCGCTGGGAGGCAGATTGCATGACCCAAAGATAAGAGAGCCATGGGCCATGTGCCTCGCATCAGCCTGGCCCTAGCAACTGGGAGACTTCGGTTCCCGCCGACGCCGCTGCGAAAGTCCGCGCCCCGCCGTCCACTCCGTGGGTTCGCGACGCCAGCGGCGGCCGCTACTTTTGCGGAAAGCGAGAGGTTATTTTAGACGGAGCCCGAGCTCCTACCAGATAGCCGTATCCGTGGCCGATCTCCTTCCGTGCGCACCTCGTCTTGTTTACACAGCAATGAGGCTCGGCGAACACCTCCACGTTAGGAAACAGTAAACAGGCTACGTTGCCAACACGTCCGAGAGCTAGACTGAGCCGCCGAGATTCTTCGCATGGGATAGCGAGAAATTAAACTCGAGTGTCGTCATTTTCAGTTCACTGCCTTACGTGAAATGCCGAGGCGTTGTTCGAGGCGAGATAAGTACGGCTGAACTCCACAAACATGTTAAAAGAGCGCTGAAGGCCAAATTTATCCATCACTTGTTATTCCGTGGTTGGATCATTTTGCAATTTCTTGTTGATTATGATTACTATTTGCTCAGTGTAAAAGCGTTAATTAGAGGAATTGCACGGTAGTACATGGTGGTGTAATATCATAGCATCCGTGCATGCACACATGCACACGTATACTGGCACGCGCACACATCTAAAATAAATTTTACATGGCGATGCTGAAGGTATTACAATAGGTTCTGTGATGGGGTCTTTGCTAGCAGGAATGTGGTATGTGCAACTGTGGAGTTTTGTAAGATACTTTTGTGAACATATTGATAGGAACGGTTTAACCTTCCGATGCGTAGCAAAATTTTGATTTTCAAGTTTGTCCTGCGCTGAGAACGCGTATTTAAATATGCCATACAAAACCAATTGGCATCGTATTTGAAAATTAATAGGCAGAAACTACAGCCTGCCAAGGGAGAATCTTCGTATATATAGATTTTTATTGTGCAGTTATACATATACGTAAAAAAAATAATTACGTTCGAACCAAAAATTTCTAGCTGCGAACCACCCAGCAAGTTAACGTTTACAAATATTCGACGCATATTCTAAATAAAGTTACTACCAATGTAATAACTTTACTTAGATACCTGAATGAATTAGCAAGCAGCAAATGAGAGAACCTTTATTATAAAGAATTAAAGGCCGAGAGGCCGCACCGCAGTAGATGACGACTCATCCGCCTACAACAGAGAGGACGAGCATATACGCTTGATAGGCTAGAACGACGTTATACAAGGAAACATTTACGCCTATAATATTTATCTGCATTAGCCATTTATTACATAAGCTTGGCGCAGGACTCAGATTGCCTTGAAGCTCACAAGGATTAGTGGTGCTAGTTCATCTTGATGTACCCCGCCTGGGTGGCACAGTGGTTACGGCGCTCGACTACTGCTCCCAAGGACGCGGGATCGAATCCCGGCCTCGGCGGTCGCTTTTCGATGGAGGCGGAAAGCAAGGCGCCCGTGCACTGTGCGATGTCAGTGAGCGTTAAAGAACCCCAGGTGGTCGATATTTCCGGAGTCCTCCACTACGGCGTCTCTCATAACCTGAGTCTCTTTGGGACGTTAAACCACAAAAACCAACCAACCAACCATCATCTTGCTGTGGATGACAATCGTCCACGAATGGATAAGTGATGCACTCAGGAATATCATTAATATAGATAACAAATATCACGGGCTACAGGTAGCGACATGTAGCCCGTAATCTGAGCCACCGCGACGGGGCGTCGAAATATTTTATGGATTCAAATGCTTCAGAGCTATATAAACTACTGCAAATTTTAATTTGAACGATTTGAGCAAAACGATGTCAAATGCCCTCGAAAACGTTGAAACTTAGGCTTTTCGCTTTAATAAACATATGCGGAGTTATAACGAAGTCGTTACATTAGACTTCACTGATCTTCGATGTCTGCTCCAAGCAGCTGTATTTGATCCAGAGCAAGTTTGAATAGTAACAGTTTGTGCGAAGCAATTTGAAATGCCTCCAAGAAAGGCTGAGTTGTTAGGATATTCGTTCCAATAAACTGTCGCGGATTCATAGCTAACATACTGCATTAACTCCCAGTTGCATTTCGCAATGTCCGTTCCAAGCCCCGGTATGAAAACCGGGGATACAAAAAGTTTGGAGCAATGTTGTCAGCACTTGCAGCCTTCAGAGTAGCCAAACATTGCATCATTTATTCAAATAACAACATCAGATCGTGCGGAAAAAGTAGGAAACGCGCATTCTTTTCACTCTCTTTCAGAAGTAAGAAACCATAACGCTTCCCAACACCACCCATTGCCATTATTGTGAAGCTGTGAGAGTGCTCACTTGAAGATTGAAAATGCGCCTGATATTGTTATCGTGGTAGGTAGAAAAACAAAAACTACTCGTTAAGCACCGAGTATGCATATAAAAAAGAAGCACAGTGAGCCCTATGAAGCTTTACAAGTTGCCCCGGTTCCTAAGCTAATTAAATAAACAGTGGCTACTGTACCTCGGTTCATCGACGCCAGCTCTTGCGCGATCTAACAGAGGGGTTGAACTCTATTGACCATTGTTACATGTTTTTGCGCGATATCTCAATTCTGGAGAGAAATTTTTGACGGCAAACAAATACGGCGGCTGTATTTCTCTTTCTCTCGGTACTTTTAAGCATTGTTATTACTAAGGTGACAATGTAAAACTCTTCTTAATTCTTGAGTAACAAATAATAAACTTCCGGGCAGCATTTACATAAGTATTTGGATGTGTCAACGGTGTTCATGCAGTTCCAGGTGCGAGTGCATAAATTTCTCCACACGTTCGCAGCAACGGTCCGCATAGAAGGCACTCAGTAGTTTAGACCAACAAAATGCATACTGAGGAGCGATGGCGAAGGTTTTTCGGCCGAACGAGCCAAATACGCTATCGCGTAAAAGATAAAAAGAAAAATGAATAATTCACAATGTGGCTCCGAACAGCCCTCTGTTGCATTCCCGGGTTACATATAGCTGCGACACCAGATAAATAAAGTTATCTACACTACTGTTGTCGCCAGTGGTTCTTGAACTCTGCAGGAATTGTCTTGGCTTTTTTTTTTTTTTTTTTTTTTTTTTCAGCTGCCGTTTCAGAATCGTGTATGTTGTTTCGCATCCGCCCCTTAATATCTGTCGGATATTAGTCAGATTACGTATGTCCCTCATAACTTCAGGCACCGCGCCGATACAAGCACCGCAGGTACTGTTGTGCTTCGTTCTGTATCTGATATATATTTTTTTCTGGCTGAAACTGTTTACTACGCGCAAGTCATTCCACCCACCGTCTCAGAGACGGCCGATGCCGACACAGCGAAACGGCGCGACCCGAACGGAGCGCGTCGCAACTAGCAGCGTCCAATGCTCTTGGCTCACGTGCTCAGCACGTGAGGCTGCTTCGCTCTCTAGTTTTTCTTTCCCGTCGACACGCTCTCCGCGTGAGAGCCAGTCAAGGCCTTCTCCGCCTCCCCTCCGTCCCCTTCCCAAGCGGCCACGGTCTAATGACCGAGCGCACCGGCAACGAAGCCACTGCGGCGGGTAAACGCCTCAATTCGCCGTCCGCCTTGTCCGAGACAGGCCACCGTTTCTATTTTTCAGGCGGTATATGAAATCATTCATGACAATTATAATTCGTCACTTCTGCGGCCATCCAACGAAGTTACAGTCCATCGTCTCTGGCGCGCTAAACAAATGTTCATGTCTTAAACGGCGTCAAGATTCAAGAGGCGTCATCGAGGAGCGCATGCATACTCAGAAATTCTGGACAAGGTTCAACGCAATTTTCAAAGAGGAATTGTTTATGAAAATTCTTCGCATATCATAAGAGTGCGCCATAACGATCCCCGATCCGCAGATAACCCCTCGGGTTCACCGTAGTGGTTTTCTATGGCACAGTTAAGTAGTCGGAGCGGTCACAGAACAAATAAATGCCAACAAATCTGAGTATAACTCCTGTTTTTAAATAAAATGGAATAGAATTAGCAGTGATTTACCTTGTGGTTAAACCTGGAGTTACGCGATAGCTATCTGCATGGCTACGCTTAGGTTCGGCTTGAAAGGAAAGACATTGTTTTTGCGCATAGCAGTTTACTCTATGGTTGCAGCTTTATGTATGCCATAGGGGGCACTTTTGAGCATTAAAGTGCGATGAGGCGAAAGCCTCTATATCGCGCGGTGGTCCGACACCCTCCACTGCGGCACCTCTTTCTCTGTTTTCACTCCCACCTTCGCGATGACGCGATAGCGTAAGCTACCAGCCAACATATAAGGCCCCGCTTTAACCGAGTTGTATGAACGTGCCTGCGTGACGTATAGGGATAATGTGAATGCAAGGGTTTTGGCAGGCCCATTGTGATATCACTCTCCCATATGAAGGGAGAGGCTCGAGTTGGCAGCTCCTGCCAAACGTAATGTCAGGAAGCCCTGCGGCCAGTTAGTGCTCGCCAATGTCAGCTGCCAGCTACCGCCTCCCACGACTTCTTTCTTCGCTCTTCGGACAGACACGGAAAGGCACCGGACAGGCACGGCAAAATGGCGAGGTTGTGGTCAATGTAGCTCTCGTTGCAAGAACTGTTTCTAGAGCCTTTTCATTTCCAATGTTCTGATTCCTGATATTGTAATCGACCCCTTTCGTTTTGTAGCGAGATCTACATTGGCCACATTCTCGCCATTTCGCCGTGCCTGTCCGAAGAGCGAAGAACGAAGAAGTCGTGGGAGGCGGTAGCTGGCAGCTGACATGGGCGGGCACTAACTGGACATAGGGCTTCCTGGCATTACGTTTGGCAGGAGCTGCCAACTTGGGCCTCTCCCTTCATATGGGAGGGTGATGTCACAATCAGCCTGCCAAAACCCTCGTATTAATCTGATGGGCCACGCAGGCATGTTCATACGGCTTCGTTAAAGCGGGGCTTTATATGTTGGCTGGTAGCTTATATACGCTATCGCGTCATCGCGAAGGTGGGAGTGAAAACATAAAGAGGTGCCGTAGTGCAGGTCTTCGTACCACCGCGCAATAGAGGCTTTCGCCTCATCGCATTTTTGTGGTCAAAAGTGCCCCCTACGGCATAAATAAAGCTGAAACCACAGAGTAAACTACTATGCGCAAAAGCCATGTCTTTAAGCCGAACTTAAACGTAGCCATGCAGATAGCTCTCGCGTAACTCTGGGTTTAACCACAAGCATAAGCACAGCTAATTTTTTTTAAAGCTCTGGAATTACTGAACCAGGCAGCTCTGCACATACAATAAATTGCCCTAGAGCCGTAAAGGTTGCTGCTGTTGCATCGTAATAAGCATGTTCTTGATTCAATTATGCAAGGATAAGCAAGCCATATCATTTGAACTGTACTGCTATAGGAACTAGGGTGCCAAATGTGGTGCCTGACATTTCCCAATCACGATATCATGCGGCTGTCAACACGATGTGCTATAGCCGTTGGAAGAACTATCCGTAGACATTAACTTGCGCCCCGCCGCGGTAGTGCGTGGTTAGGGCTCTCGACTTCTGTGCCCGAGGATGCAGGGTCGAATCCCGGCCGCGGCAGCCGCTTTTCGATAGAGGCAAAAAGCAAGGCGCCCGTGTGCTGTGCAATGTTAGTGCGCGTTAAAGACCCCGAAGTGGTCTAAATTTTCGAAGCCCTCCACAAGGCGCCTCGAATAGTCTGAGTCGCTTCCCACAAACCAAATCGAAGATTAACTTGCGCACAATTTTGGTTTCAACTTTCAACCTTGAACCCGTTTCGGCAAAAGGGGTGCCTTTCAGTTTTGACCCGCCTCTATGTTCATTTACTGTTCACACGCGGGTTCACTAATACGCCCCCGCAGTAGAAGGCCGTGTCATGCGTGAGAATCAATGGCTTAACCAGGATTGCTTGGCGGGAGATTTGTTTCAAAATCAAGTCTAGCAGTTTAGAAGTAGTGTGGCGGTGTTCAAGAAAAATTTGAAAACAGTTATCTCGCTATAAACGCATAGTGAGAATAATTACTTCGGTACAAATATTTCGGGGACATAGAGAGTGTTTCAGCGAAAACTTTCAACAATTCTAAATAAGAGCTAGTTCAAGAAAGGAAATTCTAGGAGGCACTTAGACCCCAAGAGCATTAAGGATAATGGACTAATGGAATGGTTAGGGACCAATGGATGGGATTGGATTGTGGACTGTTTGGTTATCGACTGAATTCTTATCTGGCTTGTTATGTGTCTTGTTTTGGATTTGCTTTGGATCCGTCTGAGCTGACGGACAACTGCGGGCGCCACTCATGAGCCAAGAAAGGCTTCCAACTTAATAATAATAATAATAATAATAATAATAATAATAATAATAATAATAATAATAATAATAATAATAATAATAATAATAATAATAATAATAATAATAATTTGAAGTAACGAACTCTCACCCTCGGCGGGCACAATTTTCTTTGAAACTCTTGCAATTATGCAACTATTTATCTAATACTCTCTAATTAACTTTTTACTTATCGCATTTGGGTAGCTAGTGCCAGTGGTCAATTCAAAACCGTGAACAAGATGATGCCACATCATATTTTGAAACAACGAATATCTAATTTTCTAAGGCCTTCAACGCGAAGAAATCAGGTGCTTTTTCTGCGCGAAACCGAAACAGAGCGCACTAGAGATATACGCAGGAAGCTTGTTGATGACGGAACGTCCTCTGAGGACGTGTCGCAGTGACTACGACGCTAGATTCGCACTGCCTGCTCTACTCTGCCGTGTCATGCCTATTGTTTTGTTCCGTCGCTCCAGAAAACTACGACCTCCCCAGAAGGCAATGAATGTGTCATTCCTTTCAGCAAGCTGCGAAACGAAATACTGTACATGAAGTGAAACAAGAATGATTGCAGTTTGGAATGAGCGCCGTCGTTACGGCAACGCGCCATCAGCGGATGACTCAGTTTCAGTTTCGTGCGGAAAATTGCGTATGAATCCCTCCTGTTCCAGAGCTTAAGACTAAGAACATTCATTTTTAGTTATTTCAAAAACTGACATCTCATCTCCTTGTCCACGGCTCCAAACTCCCCATTGGCGCTAACAACCGAATTGATTCAACTAAAAAGCTAATTATTGAGCTTCAGTTAATTAGCTGTATGATTAGGAGAGTTTTGGAGCCAGTTATATTCGTCGGATCTGGAAGCGTTTTTCTGCAAAATATATTTTTTTTTCTATTCTGAACTCCTTATTTCGAGATATTTTTGAGAGTGTTCGCTCGATATAGATATGTGTCGTAGCTCCAAAGAAGACAACTTGAATTGCGGTTAAGAAACTTATTTTAGCCGAGGATGAACGAGTGCCACAAAATAAGCGACTAAAAGCTAAAGTGTTCCGTTCCGTTCAGTCGTTCAGTCGTGTCCGACTCTTCGTGACCGTATAGACCATGTCACGCCACGCTTTCCGGTCTCTCACTATCTTCCTAATATCACATAGCTTCATCTGCAGCGCCTCGAAGATGCCATCTAACCATCGCGTTCGCTGCCTACCCCTTCTCCGGCGACCCTCAACCTTTCCCAACATCAAATCTTTCTCCAGCGACTCCTCTCTTCTCATGAGATGACCAAAGTAGCTGAGCTTTAACTTTAGAATTTGACCCTCCAATGAGCAGTCAGGTTTTATGGTCGACAATATCGAATGATTTGATCTTTTGGCAGTCCAAGGAACTCTCAAGAGCCTCCGCCAGCACCACAATTCAAACGCGTCAATTCTTCGGCGGTCAGCCTTCTTCACAGTCCAACTCTCGCATCCATACATCACAACTGGAAAGACCATAGCACGAGTTATACGGATCTTGGTTGACAGACTAATGTCTCTGCTCATTACTAGGCGGTCAAGGCTAACCATGCTCTCTTTCCCAGAAGCAGGCGTCTCCTAATTTCATGGCTGCAGTCTCCTTCCGGGGTAATCTTGGAGCCCAAGAAGCTAAAGTGTTAAACGTGCCGCTTAGTTGAGCACCCGGCTGCTACGGCGCCGCTGGCGTGTTGAAAAAATCGGGATTGGTAGAAAAAGTCTGACGTCACACGTACAGCGGCGGAATTGAAAAGTGACTAAAACATTACACTATTTCCGATTACAACATCACAACATGACTCAAATGTCATTAGGACATGTCAGTAATAAACTAAATGAATTGCGCTGCAATGAAAGTATAGGTTGAGAGAGGGCCCCGCGGCCTTGGAAAAGCTAGTCAAACACGTTACCGCTACGCCATCCAAGCTTTTTGTTTTCTTGCATGTGTTTATTACACGCGTCTATGTACAGGAGCCAGCCATACATAGAGTGATTATTTACAAAGCAGGACTGTGTGACTGCTCTGCGGCAGTTTGACAACATAAAAAGCTGAACCCAAACAAGCCCGTTCGCACGGCTTGATTACAGTGGGCTTTATATACGTCATGTTGTTTGTCACATAACGTGATACTTTATGACTGTTTGCTAACGAGCGCGTGAGAGATCATAGAGGCACAAAATAATGGATCAGTGAATAAACAACTACCAAAGAGCGCATGGCGGTGAAGGAAGAGTGTACACGCACAAATATCCGCAAAAGATGTTGTTGAAGGGATGCTATTAACACTGTCGCATTATATCTTTAAAGGCGGATCATACCTCAAATGTTTATTCATGTAACATGAAGCAAGGCCCATTTTCGCTATCGACTTACGCTTACTGTCACACCGTTCATTCCAAGTGCAATCTTTGCCCGCCGATGTTTGGAAGGAGGATGACCAGAGACGACGAGTAATTACGAGAAGAGGACGACGCGGGTCATTAAATCCTCCCTTCCTCATCGATCATACCGTAAGGTCGTCCGTTCAGCTCCCGTCACGTAGCAATACATGGCTTGAACACAAAACACGCTCGCCCTGTTTTTGTGCCACCATTCTTTCTTGCTAAACTATCTGACAACCAGCTTAGCAGCCGTTCTTCTCCATACGCCGGAGTCGGCGTTCACACAAAGTGGCGTCTAAGTGGAAGTATACTCACACGTGCCAAACTGCAGCAGGTGATTTCGCGGCATAGAAAAAAAAAATCAACTTCGCTTGTCGTTCGTGATAAATCCTGATTCTCTTGGCTTGTTTCTGGCATGCTGACTATATTGTAGTTCTCTTTCTCTGGGTGCTTTTATGCACTGTTGTGACTAAGCTGACAATGTGGAATTCTTAATTTTTGAGGAATAAACTTTCGGACAACATTTATCTAAGTGTTTGAATATTTTAAGTGTTCATATAGTTTCAGATGCACGTGTACAAAGTTCCCCAAACAATCACTGGAGCAGTCAGCGTAGAAGGCAATCAGCAATTTAGGTAAAAAGGTCACTTGCTGCTCTGACTCACATCATCGCCCACTGCCACGGCTGCGCGTCCACTGCGTGCTCCTTCCAGCCATATGTGGCGGTCAGTAGCCGCATGCTGTAATAAATGCGGCCTTTGCAAGCGTGCCAGGACGTTACATGCAACTGCTCATAGCTGAGTAGCATTCATTTACTTGCTCAAGTACAGGATAATAAACACCTGAGCCGCTCGCTACAGTAAAGAGTGTTTTCGCTTTTAGTTTCTTGGTATCCGAATAGAAATAAAGGATGTCATCAGTGCTCGTGCATGTCCTTAACACAATGTGTGCTCAACGACCATACATTCACAACGATTTCACCTTCGAGGATTTCGCCTCAGGGAAGCCAAACACTTGGTCATGGGAAAGCATGTACCGACTGCACCGCCGGTGGATATCTGGTGGCACAGGGGATCGAACCCCGCACACCTCTTGAATGCGAGGCTGATGCTCGAACCGCCAAGCCACCGCTCTACGTCGCTGCTGCCTCTTCATGTCCCCGATGTGCCGTTATCTCACACTGCATCACGCCGCTTATCTCTCCACATGCATAACCATCGCTGTGCCTCTAGCCCAGCGTTGTTGTTGTTTTTTTTAATAAATGCAAGCGCTATCGAGGTGATAAAGCCTTCTCTGTAGGACGAAGAGTACAAGCATCGTTGTCACTGTCCTTTGCGTTATGAACGAAAAATTCCCCTTTTAAGCGATAGCTTATAGCTCGTTCGCTTGAAAAGCCGTCAGAGTAGTAGTAGTAGTAGTAGTAGCAGCAGTAGTAGTAGTAGTAGTAGTAGTAGTAGTAGTAGTAGTAGTAGTAGTAGTAGTAGTAGTAGTAGTAGTAGTAGTAGTGGTTGTGGTGGTGGTAGTAATAGTAGTGGTGGTGGTGGTGGTAGTAGTAGTAGTAGTAGTAGTAGCAGTAGCAGTAGTAGTAGGAGTAGTAGGAGTAGTAGGAGTAGTTTAAGTAGGAGTAGTAGTAGTAGTAGTAATCACCGCCTGTTGGCAATAATCGGGGGCTGCATAAGAAAACGTATCATGGCAATTTGTGGTTCTAGTGATTGATGTATAATATATAGCGATGACGAGATAATGAAATCTCTGTGGTTAATTGATGAATTAAAAAAATTCAAATGTTTGAAAAAGGGGGTTTAAAGGTGGCAAAATGCTCAGAATTAAAAGCAACTGCTTGACGATGCTAATTAAGAAAATTTAGAGAGTGCAATTGATGGAGTAATTGTTGAAATAATTAACATAAAATGAAAATATCTTGAAATGTGTCAAACTGCTCAAAAAGGGAAGCCAACGTTTGCTGTAGTTACGTATCGATGTATAAAAATAATATAAAAATGTTACAAAATAAAAAAAGCAAAATTAATGAAGTGCAAAACCATCGTCGATGTTTGCGAAACACTAGAGAGATTTAGCTTACCGTGATCCGCGATCGGCCACCGTGACTCTCTACCGCGCGTGGGCGGGGCGCTCAATCTGATTGGACCCGACGCGGCAGGTCTGTGTGCCGACATCCAGTACGTGGCGCCATCTATCGGCGTCCAGGGGAGTCTGGGCATGCGCAGTGCAACGCGCGCTGGCGGATCACGGTAGCGGATTGCGGATCACGGTAAGCTAAAACTCTCTACTATAGCATCATACCTTAACGGCAGAGCTTAGGTGTCCCCAAATGTTTTGATTGACATGTTCGTCAGCAAGGATGATATATTCTATCGGGTGGCACTTGAGCGGGACTTTACGTGCGGCAGTCGAGGCATGCGAGGCCTTCTTACCTTACCTGTTTTTTTTTTTTTTTACTTCTTACCTTTCCGTACTGAGAGGGCTTCCAAATCGGAGGGGCAGGAAGCCGAAAGCTGAGGACAGTGTCAAGGCTCAGGAGGCGGGACTTACCTGCGGCGCCCTGCAAGATTATCTGTATTTGGGCGCTTGCATAATTGAATGACCACTTACCATCATGCTTGCCACGTCATCGGGGCATATAGCATACAGTTTGCAAAATAACCCTGCTAACACCTATAGGCGTTAGCACGTTGAATGTGTCCATATTGTGTCCACCATATTGTGTCCTCCAAAAAGAATTGGGTTTTCTTGCGATTCGACCTTTGGATTCTTGCTCATTTCCCTTTTCTTTTCTTTTCGTGTGCTTTTGGGTCCTTTCTGGAGTAGTTGCATTGTCTTGTTTGCACGTAAGGCGTAATCTTTCAAGTTTTAATTTCTTGGTCATTTTGTCATGTACAGCTTGTGTCATATATGACGCGCCTTTAAATGGTTTACACATGTGCGTGGCTGTCTTTTGGTTCGCCAAAGGTCTTCTTTTGGTTTTTGGTTCGTTATCCTTTCTTACGTGATTCTAAGACCACATGTGCCACCTGTTACAAAAGCCTTCAATGTTTTCAGTTAAATTTCAACTGCCCTGTGTCGTCGCCTCCCTTTGGGCTGTATTTGCTGCGGTTTTAATTTCCAAATATATCACCAACTGGCCTACTTATTCACCCTCCTAAGATGTGAACCTGCTTATTTTTATTGCACATAAATAACTAGTCGCAAGAATAATTGATACTATAACTTTGCTTATCGGCAATTCAATACTTGCACACACTGGGACGCCCTTGTGGAGGTGTGGAGGTGCAGCTGGTGTGGAAAAGCACTGGACTTTCAGTCGTCCTTTATTATAATAGATAGGGGTTGGACTTTTCGTTTTAAACCGAAAAACACCGATAAAGGTACGCCGAAAGCATTTTAAGTGGTTCGGTTTAAATCGAAAAAGGTCAGCATCGTTTCATGCACACCGCGAACTCTCGATGATGCGAGAAAATTACAACGGTGTTCATTGGGCTCGACAGCACCACAGCTATGGCCACTGCAACTCACCTGCGACGCTTGTTCGTCTTGCAGGTAAATGCAAAATATACTTTATTCGCGAGACGCACGCGCTATGCTGGCTTACTGGTGCTGCCGAGCCCACTGTGCTGCATCCAGATTGCCTTTGATTGCTACTATGTTATTAAGCAGTTACTAATCCTCGCTGGCGACGTTGACCTAAACCCTGGTCCCAATAACACTAGTTCCGGTGATACCCAATCTTCCACCGAAATACTTGGAGCACTAAACGAAATTCGTTCCGGACAAGCTTCACTTCTTACCGAAATGAAATCTGTTCGCCTTAAACTTTCCCAGAATGACGAAACATTTCAGGAAATCAAAAACAGACTGGCCAAAATTGAAGCTGACTGTTCATCAATGATAGCTGTTAAAGAACAGATGAACCACATACAAGAACTCTCCGAACAAAATGCTGTGCAAATTGCCAGCATTGAAACCAGACTGGATGATTCGGACGACAGATCACGCAGATCAAACCTTTTGTTTTTCGGCCTTAAAGATGTCGAACGCGAAACATGGGCGCAATCGGAAGACCTCGTAATCCAGCATTGTAGTACGCTATTAGATACTACCCTCGTTCCTCTTGATATTGAAAGAGCTCACAGGCTGGGAAAGTTCAGAGCGGACCGTGACCGACCAATCATCGTTAAGTTTGTCCACTTTAAGGTAAAAGAAAAGCTACTTTCATGTGCCAAGAAACTAAAAGATTCAGGTTACAGCATTTCTGAAGATTACTGTCCGCACACGCTTACCACTAGAAAGCACCTCCTGGAATTCGGTAAAGCACAGTAAGGAAAATATAAACTTAGACACAACAAACTAATCATCGGAAACAAAACCTACATATTTGACCACAGCATTCAGCAGGTTATCCCCCACCCTTTAAACTCGTAGAAGGAAATCATTCGCGTCCTAACCTTTCATACATCTCTTTTTTATATACTAATATTCGAAGCCTTTTGCCAACGCTTGATGCACTTCGTAATATAATTCACACAACAGAATCTAACCTGGTCATTCTTACCGAAACGTGGCTCAATTCATCAATCGCAGACTCCGAAGTACTTTCGCTTTCTTCAGATTTCAATATTTTCCGGCGTGATCGAAATAATAAACGTGGTAGTGGTGTACTGATAGTCGCCCACCGCAGCCTTCAGTGCACTGATTTTAGGACATCCTCCCCCTTAGAAATTATATGTTATTAGCAACGCCTCTTATCCACCTATAGTAATTGGCGTCTGCTATCGCCCTCCTGATGCTGATATTTCTTTCGTTGCCGAGTTCCACGAGGTCATTTTATCAGTAACCAGCGCATACCGTCTATCGCCCATCCTGCTTTTCGGAGACTTCAATTTCCCCGCGATAACTTGGTCAAATCTTGCCTCGGTTCTATCACTAAACAACAGCGAAAGTGACTTCGTAAACACTTGCCTAACGTTTGGACTAACGCAAACAGTCACAGAGCCGACGCGTTGCGGTAGCAAATCATCAAACACACTCGATCTGGTTTTAGCTTCCGAGTCCGATATGCTCTCTCCGCTCACATATTTGCCAGGGCTTAGTGACCATTCAATTTTGCACGGTTCCTTTCATTGTCATCTGCCGCATACGCCTAAAATAACGAAAACAATAACACTATACGACAGGGGGAATTATTCCATAATTAATGCAGCACTCGAAGAATTTTGCATCTGGCTTCTTCACGATTTTTCAAAATGCCCCGTAGAAACTAACTGGTTACTTTTTAAGAACAAAATACATTTGTTGATACTAACGCACATACCAACTACTACTATAAGAGAAAAACAGCCATCACCATGGTTTAACATCACGTTGAAACGTCTTAATAACAAAAAGAAAAGGCTATTCCGCTCAGCTAAAAAAACTAACAACCAATGTGCATGGCAAAAGTATTACGCAGCGGAAAAGGAGTTTGAATCACTTGCTAGCAAAACTAAACGCTCTTTTTATTCATCAGTCTTGCCAACAATGATAAAAAATAACCCTAAAAAGTTTTGGAATACGATTTGCCCCAAACACTGGCAACCGTTACAACTATGCGATCAGCAGAACCGTCCAATCCCTGACAATAAAATAGCTGAAGAACTTAACCACACATTCACATCTGTATTTACGCAAGAACCCGCCAACACTTTACCAGATTTCCCTAGCTATGATCAAGCAGTCATGCCTGATATCATTTTCAATCCTTCCGGTATCGCGAAAATTATAAACTCATTAAAACTTACATCTTCATCGGGTGTCGATGGCATCAACTCAAAAGTACTAAAACACGCCAAAACTGTTGTCAGCGTCATTTTATGTCATATTTTTTAGCAATCGTTGTCATCAGGAGTGGTGCCGGAAGACTGGAAAATAGGCAAGGTTGTTCCAGTTCCCAAAAAAGGTCCTCCATCTTCATGTTCTAGTTATCGTCCTATTTCACTAACAAGCGTCTCTTCAAAACTAATGGAGCATGTGCTTTACTCTCACATGATAAAATTTCTAATTTCTATAGCCTTTTTTCATCCTAATCAACATGGTGTTCGTAAAGGACTGTCATGTGACACTCAACTAGCTTTATTCCCCAATGACATAAGTTCTAACCTGGATTTAAACGTACCTGTAAATGCTCTTTTTTTTAGATTTTGAAAGAGCATTCGACAAAGTTCTCCATCAGCGACTTTTACTTAAACTTTCACGATTAAGCATTAACCCTCTTGTATTGGAATGGATACGTAATTTTCTGACTAACCGGAAGCAATTTGTGTACGCTAACAAACTCTCATCGACTTGCTCCCCAGTCCTCTCCGGCGTTCCGCAAGGCACTGTACTTGGACCCTTGCTCTTCCTAATCTACATTAATGATCTGCCTAGTAACATTGTTTCTAACATCCGCCTATTTGCAGACGATTGCGTCATCTACCGTCCCATCCATAACAGTTCCGATTCTCGCATTCTTCAAGATGACCTTAAACGCGTTGAAGCCTGGTGCGACAAATGGTTAATGTCTTTAAACACTAATAAAACGTCATTACTCTCTTTTCATCGACGACAGCACTATCAACCCTCCAAGTATGTCATCTGTGGCTCCGAAATTTCATCTGTCCAATCATACAAATACCTTGGCATCACAATTTCTAACACACTTAATTGGTCTGCACATGTAACGAACATTGCTAACAAAGCCAATCGCACTCTTGGTTACCTCCGTCGAAACTTGCGCCTCGCCGCTGCCTCGATTAAAGCACTAACTTACCTCACGTTCGTTCGATCTAAGCTAGAATATGCATGCTCAATCTGGGACCCTCATCAAGCTAACCTTTGTAACATCCTCGAATCAGTTCAAAATCGCGCAGCAAGATTTATTTTTTCAGACTATTCTTATCACTCCAGCGTAACTGCTCTTAAATCTAAGGCTCACCTTATTAATCTCAATTTGAGACGTTGCATCTTTAGGCTTTGCCTTTTTCATAAATTTTACCACACACCACTTGATGTTTCAGTGATATTACCAGCTCATCGCTTCTCAAACCGCACCAGCCATCCCAAAGTTGTCTGCCCTCCCCCAGCGCAGACTACAGCTCATCTTCGCTCGTTATTCGTAAAAACTGCTCGGTACTGGAACAATCTGCCAGTCGACTTCGTGCACCACTCCAATCCATATCAATTCAAGACAGCCATCGAATCTATTTTCATATGAAATAGCAGCCCATCCCTCATGTAATACCCCATTCCTGGGGCATTTGAGGTATTGATAATAAATAAATAAATCCAGAGGAATGATGTGAGACAGTGGGATTGTTGGTTTAAGTATAGCGGTTGAAGGTTTCGAAGCATTTGTCATAGCCTCACAAGTGGCGAAAGAATGGCAGCTGTGCTTCCCGACCCTCATAAACATGTCAAGCGTCCGAAGATGGGCGTCTGCGGCAAGGTAGCCACTTCGAGGGGTGAAGGACAGACCAGAGCATTTGCAGCGCAAGTTCTTCTAGGAGATCACGAAGACCAAACAAAGTCCGCCAGTTTCTTCCCACGTAACACTTCTCAGACACAAGCCGAGAGAAGCGCGTTTGTTTTTTTAAGTGATCTGGGCCCGTATTCCGAGTTTGCGTCGTTATCGAAGTGTCGCCATCTCACGTGACCTCGAGTCGTCTGATTGGCTGAAACGCCGGAACTAGGTGTTGCCACTACGAAACCCGAAGAGGTGGCGACATCATGTTCCGGCGTTTCTACCAATCAGATGACTCGAGATCACATGAGATAGCGACACTTCGATAACGACGCGAACTTGGAATACGGGTCTTGGTTTATGTAAACTATGTTATCGTAATAAGCAATATTTCAGTTACTCCTTTTTCTAACGTGTGAATATATTTTTTAGATATGCGTTTTGTCATAACGCTAGTTTTCATCATGGCAATAGAATTTTCTTCCAGGAGCTTAGCTGTATATATGACCAACTGTACATTAATAAAAGTGCATAAAACAACGTGCAAGAAAAAAAAAAAGAGCCAAAATGGACACTATGTCACTTGTAACTGTACACGGGTGCCTCTTATCTCACCGAAAAAAAAAGAAAACAACGATATATCTTTAGCATAAAATAATATTACCCGAAAAAAAAAAAACGGAAGTTGTGTTTGCAAATAGACACCGAAAAAAGTCAGCCGAATTATCAGAAAATAAAAATCGAAAACTCCAACCCCTGGGACTCTTGCTTCAAGCTGCTGCATGCTTTGTAAATGTATGGAAGACTTGAGAGTAGAAGTCTTCAATATATGATATTGTGTGTGTCTAGAACACACTTTGACTAGGTATTCGTATATGACGTTTAATTATACATGTTGCAACAAGAGAGGGTGAACTCACCCGATGATTATGTCGGCCGTTATAGTTCATCGAATACATTCACGCGTAATTTTGTCGGCAATGCAGATATCATGTGTAGA
Source organism: Amblyomma maculatum (assembly GCF_055883805.1). Classification (NCBI taxonomy): domain Eukaryota; kingdom Metazoa; phylum Arthropoda; class Arachnida; order Ixodida; family Ixodidae; genus Amblyomma; species Amblyomma maculatum. The sequence continues at coordinate 265,727,074 of NC_139344.1, read as the reverse complement.
ATCAGCTCAATATTATCAACACGTATTCAGCATGAAAATAACTATAAACGGTATTGATAAGGCCAAACTCAAGCACGGTGGCCACTTTTCCGTTGAAACTCGATTGTGCATCAATATGCTGCGAACACTCTGGCTCCAACACTAATTCAAGATGACATGTTGAATTCGCTCAGAATATCAGTACCGCGTCAAAAGCAATTTTTGTAAGTAAACACTGTCATGCGAGCCAAATCGATTATGGAGCCTCAAAAAAAAAAAAAAAAAAAAAAAAAAAAAAAGAGAAAAAAAAAAAAGAAAAGAAGAAAAGCAAATGAAGGCGATGAAACTTTCACGGGGCATTTCGAGGCATATGCCTGCTTATAAATGCTGCATCTGGTGATTCTGTACCTATGACATCTTACAACTGCTCCCGAAGTTGCGGATTCAATTACCGACCGCTATGGTCATGTTGTAGGGTATAGCAGAAATACAGAAACATCACCAGTGGGCTGTGATTCCTTAAAGAACTCCAGGGAAATAGAAATGCTTTCTGTACTGCAGCACTGCGGCATGTCTCTTGAGCTGCACCGTGCAAACGACAAATGTGGGCGTTCGTAACAGCGATTACGATCTGAAAACTCTGATAAAATGCCGTGGACACTAAACTAAGCTTTGTTTGTTTGTTTGTTTGTTTGTTTGTAGGGGACGAGGTGCGTTAGAGCTGCAAAAAGCCGCTTTTTACCTCGTCTCCATCATGATCAATGGAAATTTATCTTATCATTAACCCGTAATCTGCTCATTATCCCCCAGTGCATTTTAATTTCTCTGCACTATATTAGCTTATTCAGGTCTCTTTCTGGCGCTCATTAGTCTTATACTGCCATATGCAAATATATGCAATATATCATGATCATCATCATCATCGTGTATACGATGGTTGAAGTATGGGTACAAGCCGGAAATCGAACTTCCGTATCGTGGAGCCCTCCTCTTCAGCCGTGTGAGAACTCGTTAAAAGCCAGAGCCTTTGGCGTCTATAGCTTTTTTTCAGGTATTCAGCAGCACTGAAAACGATAAAGAACGCAACGTTTTTGGGTATGTTATTCACATTAATAAATAACAAACTCTTGTCGGCATCCAATATCGTCCTATTTGCACAACAGTCTTAACTTAAAAAAGCGCCGTTTCTGAAGGTTATTGGCCACATTTGCTTCACTTCCAAGTTCAACAGGCCTTCGCACACAACGTTTCCCGTTTCCAGGCTTAGTCGGGTCGCTTGCTTCCCGCGCTTCGAGCAAGCGGTGGCAGCAGAACAACTTTCACACACTGAAAGGACAGACGCGCCATCTGGGGAGTGGCCGCTTAATGTTGAGCGTTCGGCTAGCAGGAAAACCGTCCAGCGTGCAATAGATGTCAGCAGCATCGCAGTGCCTCGGCTTTCTCCTTTCCCGAGTGAAATATGAACCACACTGTCAGCCTACTTCTTAATTCCCCAATAGTCGGTGCAAGCAATTGCATTGCTGGAAAGACGAAAGTCATATGGGAAAGACACTAGATGTGGTAGCCGCAGACCTATAAAGTCAATAGATGCGGTAGCCGCACACCTGTAAGGTAACTAATTGTCGTCATAAAGTTTCCGTGTTCGTACGTTTCTATACTTTAAATCATGCACGATCATGCGAATATGCATGGGTGCTTTCACGGCGTGAGGAGCCTCCGCCATAAGCTTTGGTCATCTTAGCTGGACCGCTTGCTCGACTATCTTCGCCGTTCTTGGCACTTTACGATCCGCCGCTTCTGCTTTTCCTAACATCGCGGAAGCGCTCACCTGGATGCCTTTGTTGTTTCACACGTAATAGGCAACCTGCAGTGGCCAGGCGGCGCTAGTGGAGCGCAGCGTTCAGCGCCGCCAACGGCGGCGCCGAGTAATCTGAGTAGGCTGGCGCGGTCGGGTTGCGTTCGCGTTGTACGGCTAGAAGCATCTCGGCTCTCATTTTCTGCAGTTTTAAGGCAATCGAATGTCTTGAGAGCTACTTCCGAAAACCAATACTGACGAAAGGACACCGCCTGTTCGAGAATGCTCATGTTTAAAACGTGAACGGTGTCGACGTCACCGCGAAGTGCGCGCCGCTCGCGACGGAACACCCGCGCGCACAGCTTTGAATGTCGCGTGAGTAGACGGAATTTTTTTTAACGAAATTTATTCTCTCAGGGCATTAGTCGGATATGTGATGATGAATTAAGAAATAATTAAATAAATAAAAAATGTTGTAAACGTAGCTTTTCATTCACCTATTGCGTTCACACCTCATACCCAAACATTGAAAGTGCAGAGAGAACCTGAGAAGAGATTGATCGCCGTTTCTTCTTTTTTTGTTCTTGCTGTTTGATTACAGCAGCATAATAATTTCCTCGCGGTTTTGCTTTAAAGTTTAATACCATGACGAACACTTTTGTTCGTGGTGCACCTTTCGACAGTGCCGCGGAAGTTACAGGAGGCATGGTGCGGTACCAGCTACGGATGTCGTGGCGATTGCAAGCACTGTGCGGTTGTAGCGTGCGTCATCAACGAAAACTGTGCGTGCCGGGGGCGGGGAGTAGGGGGCCTCCTACACCGCTGGAAAAATAAAGCCCTTAACAACAACAATAACTGGCATGCATTTTGTATCTCCGTACCTCAAGCTTGGGGAAAGCCGGCGGGAAATGCTGGCACTCAACGGCAAAGCTTTCGTAACGGAGGTCGTTAAGAGTTAGAATTTTTTACTGTTGTTACTAATGATGAAATAGTCTATCGTCTGAGACAAGAGACTCTTGAGTAGCTTGAGCAGTCGGTTAAAGAAATATTTGGCGCGGAACAATAGAACGAAGTTCCATTCTCAGCGTACACAGTATCACGGGCCTCTACACTCCGCCACTTCAACTTTTTCAGCACCTTAAGAACTAATTTACAGATAAATATGCTTATTGAAATCTATAATTGGAAGTTTTGAAGATATTTTGGCTTTGTGGTTCAATAGACACCGCATTAGAAATCCGGTTCACAGATCCACGAACATTTTTTTTTTATTTCGCCTCCGTTGAAATGCGGCTGGAATACGATGCTGCGGCTGCACGGCTTTGTTGTTTTTCTGGACGTATGCCACTCGATTTTGCACAGCATATACCAGTACACGCCAAATTTTACAGCGCGTACTGAGTAGTGTGCCCCAACCAGCGTGCGACTCCCCGAGTCAGAAGTTTATACCGTTTCCTCCGCTCACGGGCAATCGTCTTATTTTAGCTTCATGGCGTCTGTACGCCAATGGCCCCATAACAAAACAAATTTCAGTTACATTACTCTCTCGCAGCCAATATCTCCTTCTCTCATCATTCTCCCCAGGTTCTCCCAGCAAGCGGTACGCTTAGGTCTCCTTCGTGATTGTGGTAGTCTTTCTCGCCGCCCTTGCGCTTATTTTTATTCTTGTTCACATCCGTAGTAGTAGAAGCATCGCACGAGACCACTGAAGTCACTAATTGAGTAAATCACACTCACTGGGATAACAAAACGCGAACGCAGAAGGAACACAGCGGCCGCAACATATACGGCGTCAGCTCCTGCGCCGACTCAGTATTAGCTCCCGTCGGCCGCCAGGTGGCGCCACATGTCTCAGCAAACTCCATTGCAGGTTGCCACCATCCGTAGAGAGAACTGGCAGCTTTGACCGCCTTCTCATTTCCGTGTGAGACTACCGGAGTGTAGTCCGGCTTCTGTCTCTTAACTGGGCCGTTGCAATTGTATAGCCCCGGATGCAGGTACCAGTAGCGGTGGCGTAGTGGTAGAACATCCGCCTGCATACAAGAGGACTCTGGTTAAAATCCTGGTCCCGCGCAATTCTCCACCGGATTAGAAAAAAGTCCGCTTGTCGATGGAATTGCATAAACAGGTTTAGGGTGCGACCTGATGCCGGTAAAACCTCCGACTACGCACTCCCTCACCAGAACAGGAGTTGACCACCCTGGGGCAATAATTGACCACAACCTCCCATGCACACTCTTATAAAGCCCCGCGGCCCTCAGTCCCTAGCGGCTGCGGAGCAACTGACAACAGCGGAGGTCAGACCTGCGACGCAGCGGGGGGTACTAAGAATTTCTGGCTCCGGATAGGCCGCCATTTGGAAACTGACCTTGGCAACATTTAATGATAGAACCTTAGCTAGTGGGGCTAGCTTAACAGTGCTGTTAGAGGACCTAGAGGGTATGAAATGGGATATCATAGGGCTTAGTGAAGTTAGGAGGCCGAATGAGGCATACACTGCACTGAAGAACAGGCATGTACTGTGTTATCGAGGTTTACCGGAGACGAGAATCAGGACTCAGGAGTATGTTTCCTTGTCAATAAATAATAGCTGGTAATATAAATGAATCCTATAGAATTAATGAGAAGGCGGCAGGCATCGTAATTAAGGTTAATAAGCGGCATAAACTGAAGGTTGTACAAGTATACGCGCCTACATGTAGTCATGATAATGAGGCATCTTCATCTTTACACAGTCTGTGTGAAGATGTAGAATCAGCAATGGGGAAAGTAAAAACACATTGTACTGTACTGATTGGCGACTTCAGTGCTAAGGTAGGTAGAAAGCAAGCTGAAGACCACGCAGTGGGCAGCTATGGCATTGGATTAATAAATAACCGAGGGGAGTTACTAGTTGAGTTTCCTGAATGAAATAACCTTCAAATCATGAATACCTTGGTCAACAAAGGAAGGAACCGGAAGTGAAGATGGGAAAGCCCTAGTGTGGAGACTAAGAATGAAATTCGCTTCATTCATGCTCGGCTCTAACCCTATAATTGTGCAGGAGGTAGAGGTAAGCGGATAGGTCTGATGCAGTGACCACAGGATGGTAAGGACCCCGCGGGGTGGCGCAGTGGTTACGGCGCTCGACTGCTGTTCCCAAGGGCGCGGGATCAAATCCCGGCCTCGGCGGCAGCTTTTCGATGGAGGCGAAAAGCAAGGCGCCCGTGTGCTGTGCGATGTCAGTGCACGTTAAAGAAACCCAGGTGGTCGAAATTTCCAGAGTCCTCCACTACGGCGTCTCTCATAGCCTGAGTTGCTTTTGGACGTTAAACCCCACAAACCACAAAGCAAACCAAACAGGATGGTAAGGTCTTGAATTATTCTGTATTTAAATAGGGAACGATGCAGACTAGTGAGGAAGAAGTCAATCAACGAATTAGCGGTAATGAGAAAAGTAGAATTCAGGATTTCGCTGCAGAATAGATATTCAGTGCTAACTGAGGAAGCCGACCTTAGCCTAGAAGCAATGAACAATAGTTTCAGAGATATCACTGAGCGTGCGGTAGAAGTAGGCGGTGTAATTGTTAGAGAGGACGCCGGTAAACTATCTAAGGAGACCAAAGATTTGATTAAGAAACATCAAAGTATGAAAGCCTCCAACCTAAGGCTAGAACTGGCAGATATATCAAATCTAATCAATAATCGCGAGGTGGCCGACATAAGGAAGTACAACATGGGGAAATCGAGCATGCTCTAAAGAACGGTCGTATCCTGAAAGCGTAAAGAGGAAGTTAGGCATAGAAAAAATCAGATTATGCACTGAGGGACAAGGCGAGCAATGTCATTACTATCATGGACAAGGTAATCAAGGTAGCCGAGGAGTTATATATGGACCTCTGCAGTAGCCGAAGTAGTCAGGACAAAAATGAAATTGGCTGTAGTGAAGAGCAATCAGACGTTCCAACAGCAACGAAGGACGAGATTAATAAAGCATTAGAAGCTATGAAAAGGGAGAAAACAGCTGGGGAGGATCAGGTAACTACAGATTTGTTGAAATACATAGGGGATATCGTGCTAGAAAACCTGGCCACCCTGTATACGCAATGCCTGATGACATCGAAAGTACTGGAATCATGAAAGAATGCTAACATTATCTTAATTCATAAGAAAGGGGACGCTAAGGACTTTAAAAATTACAGACCAATCAACTTACTATCCGTTAATTACAAGGTATTTACTAAGGTAATCGCTCATAGGATCAGGACAACCTTAGGCTTTAATCAACCAAAGTATTAACCCGGATTTCGGAAAGGGTACTCTACCATCGACCACATCCACACTTTTAACCAGGTAATAGAAAAGTGCTCAGAATATAACCAGCCCCTATACATAGCATTCATTGACTACGAGAAAGCATTTTACTCGGTCGAAACCTCAGCATTCATGCAGTTATTGCGAGATCAGGGTGTGGGTGAGCCATATGTAAAAGTATTGGAAGATATCTATAGTGGCTGCACAGCAACCATAGTTATGCATAAAGAAACTGATAAAATTCGATTTAAGAAAGGTGTTAGACAAGTAGACACGATCTCCCCGGTGATATTTACAGCTTGCTTAGAGGGTGTATTCAAAGGTTTGGAATGAGAGCAGTTAGGCATCAGGGTCGATCGAGAATATCTCAGTGATATGCGATTTGTTGATGGCATTGCCTTGTTAAGTAACTCAGGTGACCAATTGCAACTAATGAATAATGATCTAGACAGGAGAAGCAGAAAGTTAGACCTAAAATTAATATGCAGAAGACTAAGGTAATGTTGAACAGCCTGGGAAAGCAACATCAATTTAATATAGGGAGCGAAGCGCTGGAAGTGGTAGGCGAATATGTCTACTTAGGACAGGTAATGACCGTCGATCCGGACTACGAAAAGGAAATAACTAGGAGAATAAGATTGTGATGGAGCGCATTTGGAAGGCACTCAAACATTATGACTAGCAGCTTACCGGTATCACTCAAGAGGAAAGTGCATAACAGTTGCATGCTAGCGGTACTCACCTAGTGGCTGAAACCCGGAGGTTAACGAAAAGGGTTCTACTTAAGTTGAGGACAACGCAGAGGGCCATGGAAGAGAATTGGTAGGTGTAACGTTAAGAGATAGGAAGCGTGCAGGGTGGGTCAGATAAATAACTCAAGTTACTGACATTCTCGTCGAAATTAACAAGAAGAAACGGGCATGGGCAGGACACGTAGCGCGATTGGAGGACAACCGATGGTATCTGAGAATGACCAATTGGATGCCAAGGGAAGGTAAGGGTAGCAGGGGGCGGCAGAAAATTAGGTGGACGGATGAGGTTAAGAAGTTCGTAGGGGTCAAGTCGATGCAGCTAGCTTTGGCCGGTGTTGATTCGAATATCCCGCGCGGGGCTAAAATAATGTGGTAAGTTTTCGGATAAATTCATCCTTGGGATAGGCTTCCTGTTCTGCTTCAGATTCGCTGCGGATCGTGGATCATGATAGCCTTATATTCACCAAGCATGGGAGCAAAAGACTGACAGTGGCTTAGCTCAGATATACCAGGATATACGTAGATGTTTCCCTGGCTGAGCTTGTTGTGGTCACTGTATGTTTAGCAATGCGAGACATTGGGTATACACATACTTTATTCATTTTGCTTGACAGAGACCAAGACTGCCCGATTATCAGTTAAGTAGCATGCAGCAGTCTCAATTTTTTCTATACAGTATTTCGACTTGGTAGAGTCTCTGCTATATGTCTACAGTAGTTCCCCATTGTGTAGTGTGGACGTGAGGATCCGAAGCTAAAATAAAGTCATACTTTTCTTTCACACACCTATTAAGAGAGTCCTGTTTTCTGCCCCACCAAAGTCACCCAAAGTCCCACACAACTCTGAAACCGTGTCGTAGGCTGGTAGATACGTGGCAACCACATCAATCCTCTGCACGCCTATTTCATATCCGCCTTTTATACGCAATGCTGCGCATGGTTCGGATGATGCAGCGTCGTGCGGCGAGGCGGCGACGAAGCGCGGCACACCTCTAGGGTCTCTGTGGTTGCTATCGTATTAGCGCATGCCCACATCTGCTGATCCCCTCGACATCTCGCGTTGCTCCGACGGTGGAGCGAGCGCGTGGCAGCGGCGGCGGCGAAGCTTACGCTGCAACCGCTGCTCCTCTCCGGTTAACTGGCCTCTCCCGGCCACCGCGAAATGCTCAACTGGTAACCCAGTGTAGCTCTCGCTACAAAAGCTTTTCATTCTTGAAAGGAATTTTGCACATGGGAGCCAGCCATCACAGAGTTGCCCATTTATGTGACAATGCGAACAAAACAAAGAGGAGCACGCCGAAACATTCGTCGCTTTTACTGAGAGCAGAGCGACGACCCTGTGCCTTAATGTCCACTGCTGTCTCCACCGTTTAAAGTATCCCAATCAAAATATTTATTGATTTGGCAGTTTTAAAAGTCGATATCGGCAGCCTGAGATGTCAGTTTTCAAACTATGCGCGATATCGGCTGCGCGCGACAGGTGACGAGCGGCGCTTAGCCGGGCACCGGTGGGCCTTTGAAGTAACATGCATGATAGCACCTATGAGCACTCTCCCGACTAGCCGCGAAATTGGGCGTCTGCCTCCTTCGGGTGCGCAAGCAAAGCCATACATCTTGTTCCTCCGGGCATGCAGGCGGCTCGGGCGGCTACTAACCATTGTTCCATTTTATAAAGGTACTTTCGAAAGTGATTAAACACTTTTAATAGAAATAATTTCTTCAAAGGATTCATTACATTATGGAAAGTTGTACCAAATAATTAAGTAATTAAATTACAATTAACAGACAAAAGTAACTTATTACTGCAATTGAAATACACTAATTTCTATTACCATCTCTGCCATTTTTGAGTATTTAACGAAACTGAAAGCGCGGCTACATGCTCTTGCGTTCACAGGTCAGCCCTGCCAACCTCCAGAGCTGATGACATTCAACAACTGCCGCAGCTGTATAGAGCTGACCTGGATCTGCAAAGCCGTGCAGCGCGTTTTTAGTTTATCGCGTGGGCTGTGCTTTGCTCTTCCTCCCTCCCTCCCTCCCTCCCTCCCTCCCTCTCCATTTTCATACACCTGCGTTACTCTGGTCACGTTCTACAACAAAAAGCATTGTTCGGAATTGGATAGAGGAATGGCGTCCGATTGCTGCCATTTGCTTGTGTCTGCTGTCGCGCCGAATTAGGTGCAGCAGACAATCAAGCAGCTTGTCAGTTCACAGGGTGGAGCACGCTTGTCTGCAGAGCGGTCGAGTTATTTGCTGCTGAACAAACGAGATGAGATATTAATGTTTTGATAGGGGCAAAAAGCACTTGTATCCGAACAGTTTTATTTTTATCCGGTTGCATAAGCATTACGATCGAACACTCTGGATAAAAGTGTGATCTCCTCCCTACACTGTGATACCTGACTCTAAATCTCTTCGTTGTTATCGCACCGAGAAGTTGAAGCTAACAACGGCCGCTTCAAGGGGAGATTTACTTGCTGGGCTGCGAAGGCGAGGGGGCGAATAATGCGGGTGCTTGGAAGCCGTCTATTAACGCAATCTATAATGGCCCGCCCGTGAAGTAATTTGGTCGCTACGCAACGGCCGTAGAATTTTTCCAGAAGCGTACCTCTCGTATATGTCATGTTTACGCAATGCCGCATGACTGAACAATAATGTATAAATGCCATTATATAGTTTAGTAAAATTCTGCGGATTTCTCTGATGGATGGGGTGGATATGATATATTGTCGAGAAGGATTTACAAAAGACAGTCTGGTCGTCTGGTTGACTGAAGTCTAACCTTAATTTCATTCGATTAGAAACCTTTGATGACGTTGGCCGCACATTAGGGTTAAATGTCGTTAGTGTTCTTACGCTATTGCGGTACTCTTGAGGTGCCGTCTTTGCAGGTTTGCAAGACTTCCTAGCACAGTGTCATCACACAGCGGGGCAGGTGTCTCGTGCTCCTTTCACTCCTTTCACAGCGACCCTTGACGGGGAGCGGCGAGCGGGCACGCTATTGGTGAGCCAGTGTGTGACGCGTGATTGCAGGCGTGTCTACGCTGGCCCCAAAATTCCTTCCACTTCAGCACCAGCAGGATGGCACTTTCGAAATTCTGAGAACTGATACAGATACTACGGCAGGCTACGATCAATTCACTGAACAAGGTGCCTAACAGTAACAGTAACAGTAACAATTACAGATAACCATTCGATATTAGTTGACCAACTCACTGGTTAGCAAATCTTAGCTGTATATTGAAGGACTATATCGCTGAAAATGTGCCTCAAACAGCGCACTTCTAACTATTAAAGTCTATTTTTAAAAACGGCTGAAAGGCGTAGTTGAAACAACTTGTGCCGCGTGTGTGGAACACGTGCTGTTGACATTTCTTGCCCTTAAAAAAAAAAAAAAAAAAAAAAAACATTTTGTTTTCTTCCGAACAGTTTCCACTTTCTTCGAGCGGAGTGATCCATGCAAATCAAAGCTCTACAAAATGTTTTCCGAGTTGTTAAAGGTTGAGAAACTTCGAACAAGCCCTCTGTACTATTGGAAATGGCGCGTTCCATTTGCCCACGGCATCGTAGAAGAACAGTAAATCCGGACAAGCTGGCCTTCAGGAAATCTGTCTGCCTACAGAAGACTGACTCGAAAATAGTCTGCGGGAACGACGCACGCACCAATGATGGATGCGTTGCGTCTGGTCGAGTTTGGCGCTTCTCTTCTCAAGGCCCCAGAGCAGCAGACAACACAAACACTCACTATTTGCTCGACGAGGAAGGCCCGACGAAAGGACTTCAGTCTGCGAGCCTTCCGTGCGAAGAACAACAAATGTTTGTGTTGTCTGCTGTGCCGTCCGAGTTTCTGCCTTGAGACGCCATGCGCAATCGATAAGCGCGCTACGACTGGCACTCTGCAGATTTTCACCCGCATGGCCGGCGGCAGTTGGGATTTTATTTGCCTGTGGGCACTCACGCGTGAGAGCTTTTCGCTTGGCCGCCTCAGCTTTAGTGTGCAGTGCAGGTGTTGCTTTCAATACTGATCTATCGTGCCATGGCCGGTTCCCCGTTCGCCTCTATAGCCTGCCTCACGGCTTGCTGGCAGCTACATCGAGATGGCATATCTAGAGCCGAATTTTTGAAACCGTCAGTGTAGGAACCGCGTGTGCTTGCCCGGAAGTTTCGGCGAGTACGAAGGAGTCATTGGAGAGAAAGGTTTAATATAGAAAACATGAACCTGCTGCGTGCTACGCAGATATTCCAGGTAACGCAGCCCTCAAGTAACTGGAGAGCTCGAACACGGACTAAACGCACGCAAACGCCCGCCACGATAGTCACCTCTACAAGTTCAGAAAAGCAGGCACCACCATCAACTTCATAAAGGTAATGAAGCAGTGACATTCACGTCACCACCTACGGAGAGAGTAGTGGCAAAATGCTAGTCTCTGATCGTGAGTATGCTCGTTTGCTATGGCTCCAAGATGACTTTGTGTCCTATGTACATGTGAAACATTCAAGTTATAGTTCAAAATTGTAATGGAGGGAGCGCGCTTCACAAACGAGACTTTCTAGGCGATTCTCTTCAGCATTTTCTCAAATGTGCAGGCAACAAGGTACCATTTGCAGAAAGCCGTTAATTATGTCCTCACCAGGAAACTTTATAGTGATGCCATCGGAGCTCTATTTTGGAGATTAACATTCATGTGTGACGTCTTGGATGCAAGGGCAATGATACTGCTCTGAAAAGAAGTGTGTCACAAGCGTCAACCAAAGAACTCATGAGGTTAAAAGAAGATGCTGCTGCAGATACAACCCTCCTCTCTGGGCTAATCTGCATTGTAATGTGTAGCCGGATACATCGCAATGTTCATTGCTGACTGAGTATGGTGCCTGCACATTGCTTCTGACAGCGACCAGCAAAACTGGTCCCGTGTTCACTCAGCTGCAAGAGCAAGACAAAGTGTACACAGCACAATTCGAAGCCTGAGTTTTTTTTTATTTTTTGGAATGGGTAGTGAACGTCTTTGACAAATCCAGGGAGCCCTCACCGCACACTAACATTCTTGAGTTTCATCAGATAACCATACAACCCTACCTGCAGAGCTCACTCGTCATGAACTGCCCACAAAGTATCGACAATAGCCATTCTAAGTAATCAGCTAGCTTGATAGCAGGGAAGTTCATCAGAATACTCCTGTTCAACCTCGCAAAGGAATTCGCCGGCATCTGCGATAGGTCGGCTGCCTACGTGCGCAAGCCATCAAGGAAGCTTTTCAGGCCTTAAACGTGCTCGTGAGATATTCATTTATTTTTGGAAGACATAAATAATGCACTCAGCCTGCCAGGTTTAAGAATGCGTACAGCTGGCTTGCCAGTAACCAGTTATTACTTAGCTATCACTTGCAACGTCTATGTATACACGGTGTTCAGAATTAGCCTGCAGGATTTTCAAAACAAACACAAAAAGCACCACACAAAAGTTATTTTTATGCATGAGATAGGCAGCCAGACAGATGCAAGCTATGAGGATAATTGGCATCTTAATATTAGTAATTGATAACAAACTAAATGGAATAAATAACTTTTTACTCACTGCAGTTAATATGCACGTTTATATTGAAACCTTAAGTATAGTGACATTTGTTGACTATTCTATTACGTAGAATTTTAGTAGCAATAATACGAGCACTCCCCAAATAAGAAAAAAAAAACAGGAAAAACACTGACATTTAGGGGCCCGTACGGGTCCCTTGTTCACATTGACAGCGAATGTACAGTCGTAAGCAAAAGTGATATACAACACAGCCGATGGAGGAGCTCGGGTAAACTACATTGTGATTATCTGGGACCGAGACAATAGTGACAGTGTCCCATTTTATCCACGTGCATGTGTCGCTGTCCCTGTGGCTAGATGGCATTTAGATGCAGTTCTCCAGAGCTCCGTCACTGGCTGGGCGTTGTACACCACTTTTGCTCACGACTGTACAAAGATGGTGACTTATGTAGAGCATAGGTATCGTAAAGATAATGCGTGTGTCTCGGGAAGATTGCCCCGTTTTCGGTTTAAAGCCTGTGCCGTCGTCTGAAGGTGCAGTTATTCAAGACGTAAGCGTGATGATAGATACTTTTCCGTCTCGATGGCTTAGGCATTGTCCTAATTCATGCCTTGCTTCGCAGTGTGGCAATGTTCCGTCAAGGCGTTTTTTTTTCGTGCGGCCATTGACAACGTAATTATGATGCTGCTGCAATCGCCTGATTCTCCCCTATGTGTAGGCTCGCAACTATTGCACGAAATTTTGTACACAACTCCGAAATCTCTGCTGCGTTCGTCCTGGTCCTCTACCCTAACAAGTTTCTGCTCAAGCTTGCTTGATAGCACGTGGGCGATATGGACGTTGTATTCCTTAAAAATACTGGCTATGGCCTTGCTGACTCCCGAAGTGGACGGGATGTTTTTCTGATTGCTTCTATCGGTAATCGTTTCTTCTCAGTTTTGACGTGAGCAGCGGTGTTCGACTGTCTTTCGCATCTGTTGCCAGTATCTGTTGTCGGAATGGTCCTTCCTCACGATCCGGATCTCGGCATAGAGTTTCTTCAAGCTTGAGTTCAGATGGAATCCGCGGGTGAAATTTTTATGCCCATCAGGGTGCGCCGAAAGAAAGCCCATACACGTATACCGACCAGTATGAGTGGGTTTGCGGTACCGCGTAGTGACAATTCCGTTGGGTGTTCATTGAACACGCACGCCCAGGAAAGAAATGGCGCCCGGATTATTTTCTTCTTCTGTGGTGAATTGTACGGTCGGTTAAAACGGATTTAGTTGGTCCAGGAATGGGCTGCATTCTGTCGGCGAATAACACAAAAGCAGTAATCGACAAAACGGAGGAACATGTTTGAAGGTGGATCAAATGAATCTAGAGATTTTGCTTCGAGGGATTCTAAGACAATTTTTCCACATACCACCAAGACCCATGGCTGTACCAAATAATTGCTTGTAGTGTTCTTTCTGAATCTCAAGACAAAGTGCGTAATGCGCAAGCAGAAGGACAGCAGTCGAAAAAAATATTGTGCGTCAAAAGGCGTCCGTGAAGGCCGCGAGGTGTCGTTATTTTAAAATGTTTCGTTGCTACTTCAAAAGGCGTCACGGACGCCTTTTTCTATGTTGTTTCCCCCTACAAACCTTTTCCTCTCGCCAGACTAATTTTCGACAAACACCCAAATACTTTGTAGAAATTTAGTAGCCTGCATGTGTCCGGAAATATGGGTTTAAAACTTCAGGCTAATTCGTCTAATTACGCATGCGAGACTTCATCAGGAGCCGCCTCCCTGGTAAGGCGGTGCGTATAGGGCTTAGATTTTAGAGATAACGACGATAACGTATCTCTCTTGGCAAGGTGACCAATCGCTTGAAGAAACAACTCTCACGTCTCTCCGTCCTCACAGTGATTCGTCGTTTTCTCAGGACAAAAATGAAAACGATTACCAAGAAGAACATATAACCATGCATACTAACTGCAGTGTAAACGATTATACAATTACAAATACAAATACAAATAATTTTATTTAGCATCAACACTGATTATACAGTACTCGTGCTGCTGCAGGGTGCTAGCAAAAAGCCTGCGATGGCTTGACAAAGGCTAGCACCCCGCTTACAGTGCAATACAGCAGCGGACAAAACGCAACAAAACAAGAAAAAGCCATTATAAACATAATGACGGCTTTATATATTACAAAGTACATTTAGAGGATAGGACTAATATTGGGTGGTACAGAACTGCATGTATTAACAATATTTTGATTTGAGGACATATACTGTTGAATAGATTAGCTGGACTTGTTAAAGAGGAATTAAGAGCTTGTGGTAGCATGTACATCAACATTTGGCGGCCATAGTTGGTACGGGTATGGGGAATCTTCCAAATCTGACTGCTTCGTGTGCCATACGTTTTTTCAACTGGAGTCAGCGTTGCAAGTGTTTCAAGGAAAGGGTCACTATTTATGCGATAAGTTGATAACGTTTTAGCAGAATTGCGTTGAACAGGTTCGGTAATGGTTTTAATCTAAGGTCATGAAATATAGGTTCTGTGTGTGCGTCATAGGGTTCATTAGAAATGATTCTTACAGCTTTTTTCTGTAGTCGATAGATTTTGGACAGGTTTGTGTAGGTCGTTGTTCCCCATACCAAATAACCATACGATAGCGTGGACATGAAAAGGGAGTTGTATAAGAGCAATTTAATGTGCTTTGGCAAAAAATAACGAAAGCGTGCAAGAATACCTACTATTCGCGAAAGTTTGGTGTGAACAAGGTCAGCATGCGCGCTCCACTGCATATTCTCTTGAAAAAGAACACCTAACGTTTTTATAACTGGTACCAAATCTATGACCGAAAGACCTAGTCGAAGGACAATATTGGAATTAACTGGCTTATTTTTAGGGCGAAAAAGAACTGATTTTGTCTTCGAGACGTTTATAGTTAAAGAATTAGTTTGACTCCAAGTGTTTAGTACATCAAGCACTTCATTCGCTTTCTTAACAAGCAGGGGTAAACTGTGATGTGGGAAAAATAGGCTTGGATCGTCGGCATAAATAACAAATGAAGTGTTTTAATCTATGTTAACAAGGTCGTTAATATATAGATTGGAAAGCAGCGGCCCGAGAATACTTCCCTGCGGAACGCCGTGTAATAATGGTTTGAAACTGGAGCAAGGTTTATTTATGTGTACCCTTTGTTGGCGGTGTTGTAGGTAAGACTTAAGGAGAGATAGAAAACAGCCTCTGAAACCATAATATTCCAACTTTTTAATAGCGTGGTGTGATTTACTTTGCCAAATGCTTTTGAATAGTCTACAAATATTCCAAGTGTATAAAATTCACGCTCAAAAGCATTAAGAATGATTTCTTTTTGCGTCAGCAAGGCGCTTTCTGTGGATCGTTTTTTTGTAAACCCAAACTGATATTGTGTCATGATGTGATGCTTGGTTAGGAATGAGCTCATTCGAACGTCTATTAGTTTTTCAACGACTTTGGAGAAAACAGGCAGTATTGAAATGGGCCTGTAGTTAGACATGTTGCATTTCTCACCACCTTTAAAAATGGTAGTAACTTTAGCCACTTGGAGTCGGCGAGGAAATTGACCGCATGAAAATATTTGATTAATGATATACTCTAAAACTGGAGCTATAATAATAGTAACATACTTAAGTGGCCGAATCTGTAAGCCATCTATATCAGTACAAGTAGAATTGTTTAAAGACATGATTGTAGACCGACCTCATCTGCAGTTACTGGAGATAAAATGCACTATCTTCTGTTCGTTGGTGCATAAAATCTGTACAGCTGGGGTCATGAGGGCTATTTCCTACTGATGTGAAAAAATCATTAAAAGCTACAGCTAAGTTTTCTCCAGCAAGAGTTGTACCATTTACAGTTATCTCGTTGGGGTTATCATTTGCATCAGGGTGGCGGTTTAGGAGCGTATTTAATTTTTTCCAAATGAATTCTGGTGTTTGCTTCGTGTCCTGGACGAAAAGGTTTTCAAAGTACTCTCTTTTAGTTTTCCGTAAAAGACTGTTTGTTCTGTGTCTGTGTTTTTTGAATTCATCTAAATCGGTTTTGTTTCTGTATTTCAAAAACTTTTGATAAAGAATATTTTTCAGCTTTATAGCTTTGATACATTCTGCAGTAATCCAGGGTTTGCGTGCTTTGCGTGGCCGTTTTAGGGTTCTGAAGGGAAAGCAATCATTATAAACATTTATAAATTTGTGTATGAAGGTGTTGTAAGCCCCCTCCGCATCAGTGCTCGAAAGAACGCTCTCCCAAGATATCTTAGAAAGTAAGTTATAAAAAACCTCCAGGGTGCTTTTATTTATCTGCCGATATGTATTAAAACTCCGCTTCGCGTCTTTTAATTGAAACTTTTTATGACTAAGCACTAAATATATAGGTAAGTGGTCACTAATATGTGTTAGAAGAACTCCTGAACTGATAGGCACATTTATAGTGTTTGTGATAAAAATGTCTATGAGTGTGGATGTACCATGCTGTATACGAGTGGGTTGCTCTATGATATTAGTGAATGCATTAGTTTCTAAAGTGCAGCACAATTCTTCACTTTGTGGGGACGAATGCAGAAGGTCAATGTTCAAGTCTCCCCTGAGAATTAGTTTGCAGTCGTTTTCGTTAACCCAACTTAGAAATGCTTCAAGAAACGAAAAAAAAAAAAACACGATTTTTACCTTTGGGCGGACGGTATGCCACAGAAAAAATATCATATTACATCTCAAAGTTAGCATTTCGTAATCATCAGCTATGACAGAAAAAGAGTCAACAATGTCGCATTGAAATGCATCTTTCACTAACAGCATTACACCACCCCCTATCCTCCCATTGCTATTCAAGTGGAAGGTTTGATAGCCGTGCACACGAAGTGCTTCTGAATCATCCTGGTACCAAGTTTCAGTTACCATCACTACATCAAACTTAAAACTAAAACAGCCAAAAAGTGTAGTTAGTTCGTCTTCTTTGTTTCTTGCTGACTGAGCATTTATATGCAAGAAAAAAATGTACTTTTCTCGAACAAGGGGCAAGGGCGATGCTTGTGGTGCCATCTGGTATCAGACTATATATCAAAACGATTAGGGCGTCACCCAAACCTGTTAAACAATCTTTTCAAGATCACTGCTGCTCGTTATCTGAAGCACTCCGGATTTTTCGGTTTTGCGGGCAAATATTTTTCCGTCTTTCGTCCAGGCATACCGCCAGCTCATCTCTTTCTTTCTTGCCACTGTCATTCCTAGTAGCTTTTTCAGTTGTGGACAGAGATGCTCGTTAACGTATATGGGCGTTTTTTTCCGACAGGCCGACATCGGTAGCAGATAGACGCATTTTTCGCGGCTTTTAAAACACTGCATCGCGTTTAGACCGGTTGTGAAATTGTACAACTATGTGCGGGAAAGGGGCATCTTTGGCAGGAACACGGTGACAAATATCAATATCGATTTCCTCTATCGGTTCGCCTACAGCTTCGTCAAGTTTTCCAAGGACCTCTGTTAGCCTTTCATCGGAAGTGTTGGGGACATTTTTCAGCTAGATGTTTCTGTTACGTGAGTACTGCTCGAGGGCGGTAGTTCTCTTGTCTGTTTGAGCAGCAAGTGTTTTAAGCTTCTCTTGTTCAGTAACTAGGGCTTCATTCTGAGCCTTAAGCTCATTGTTTTCTTCTTCGAGTTGAGTGCATTTTGTTACCATTTCCTCATACTGTTTATTGAGGAAGTCAAGGCTCTGCTTAAGGTCACGATGCTCTTTTCGAAGTTCTCTTTCCATAGAGGTGCGCAAGTCGGTAAATTGTTGCTGCAAGTCACTTTTAAGCAAGTCGCGAACTTCTTGCTTGAAATCTTTGAGAACTTTTAGTATTTCTGCATTTGCCATGTCACAAACACTTCGGCAGCAGCAGCAGAGACACTGAAAAAGTTACTGCATTTAGTTAATTGCTGATATTACGATGATAGTTACCCTCACAGTTTGCGTCCGCATGGTCGCACATCCCGTGTACAAAAATAACTCTTCTGTAGTGCTGTTTGTATTTTTCGAATCCTCAAAGTTTTATTTTGAACACCGTGTATATATGGTGTTTGCTTAAAGGGTAACTGCATCACTTTTTGGTAATCCGGCGATATTCATGGATTCAAATTTATACGGGGCGTTTCAGCGAAATATTTCAAAAATTCTAAATACAGTGAGTTCAAAATATAACAAAAAATATTTGTAGGAATAAATTGTCAGCCATAGCGGACACGCGCTGCAAACTCTCCTAATTATGCCGCTAATAAACTAAAATTGACAAATTTTTTAATTGTCAAAGCTTGATGGTTATCTTGAATGGGGAGTTCAAAGCCAGGAACAAGACGATGTCATATCAACTTTTGAAACGAAGAAAATCTCATTTTATAAAGCCCTGCAGTGCGAAGAATTCCGCCGCTTTTTCCGCGCGCAACCGAAAGTGAGCGCAAGAGATGCGCAGGAATATCGGCACAGACGGGACATCGCGTAGTGACGTATGCAGTGGCTACGGCGCTCGGTTCGAACAGCACTTGGTATTGCGCCACGGCACGCACATTCTTTTGTCTCGCAGCTTCGTACAAAGGAAAGGCCAGTCGTTAACAACGGCCTGGTCATTATGTTTGACAGCGCCGGAGTGAAATAAACTGCACGACACGTCGCAATAGAGCAGGCAGTTCGGATTTCGCGCCGTAGCCGGTGCATCACGTCATCGCCACACGTGAGTCTGTACTGAGCTTCCTGCGCAGCTCTGGCATTCAGTTTTGGTTTCGCGAGGAAATGGTGTCAGATTCCCTAACGCAGCATGGCTTTAAAAAATGAGCTTTTCTTCGTTTCAGAAACTAAAAGGCAGCGTCTTGTTCACATTTCGAAATCCCTGGTGGGACTAACTACCCAGAAGCGGTAATTAAAAACCTTATTAGTGGGTTGTTAGTTTGCGCTCGTCCTGTCGTTGCCTCTGTTTTTTGTGTTGTCTTTTTTGCGCATAGCTTAATGGCATTACATGATTCAAGCCAACTAGCCCGACAACAACTCTTGTTGAGGTTCATTTCTTATTAGTGGGTTTTCGTTATTTAGCTAGATAAATAGAAGATTTTTGCCGCATACTGCGTCCGCCGCGGCTGAGAGTTTCCTGCTGAACTTTCTTTTTGTTCTTTAAAACTCACTTGAGGAATTTTTGAGGGTGTTCGCTGAAACACCCTGTATAGGCTGTAGGTAATGCATGGAAAGCTTTTTGTGCTAGCATTCAAATTAATGCCGTAATCGGCAGTTAAATATCAAGCTCTACCTCAATACAGCGGAGAATTGCAGAGAAGATCAGTGGCGCCGTCTCGGATGGAGCTATTTCCAATTTGCCTTACCCACATGTTGTGGTTCACTGATGCCGAGAAACAACGCTTCTAGAGCATTGTTTTCAGTACCGTTGCTCTTACTTCTTCAAAGCAACCCTTTGTATGCGGAAAAGGAACAGGTCCCGCCGTTGGGCACATCACTAGATGGGCCTTCCATCTGGTGATGTGCGGTGCAGAGAAACGCCTGGGAAAAAGCCGCCGCGGGCTTAATCGCTGATTGCGCAACTGTTTCAGATGCTAGCGCCAAAACATTCCGCATGCGTCAACTATAAGCTCTAAACATAGTACCCCTGGAAAATCATTGAACTCTCAAAATGGTGCAGTTTTTCTTAACGTACGCACATGCATAAACAGGGTGAACTTTTGTTTAACCATTTACACATCTATACTTAAAAAGTACAAAATATATTTCTAGTTGGTTTTGGGGCTTAACGTCCCAAAGCGATTCATGTTATGAAAGACGCCAAGTAAAAAGTTACGTCTTGCGCCCTGTGTGCTTATGGGTTTTACAGCAAGGCGGAAATCATGTACCTGATACAGTTTAATGATTACACAATTAATTCACCAAACACTAACCAATAATCATTTCTTTAACTTTTGGATTTAGAGGGAATACTATATCGTGAAATTGGAGGTCGTCAACATCAAAGGTGAGTCTTGTTTCAAACTTTCCTTATCGGCAGTAAGCCCTACCGTGGTGGTGCAGTGGATATGGCGCTTGACTGCTGTTCCCAAGGATATGCGGGATCGAATACCGGCCGCGGCGGCCGCTTTTCGATGGAGGCGAAAAACAAAGCACCCGTGTGCTGTGCGATATGTCAGTGCACGTTAAAGAACCCCAGGTGGTTGAAATTTCCGGAGCCCACCACTACGGCGTCTCTCATAGTCTGAGGTGCTCTGGGACGTTAAACCACATAAACCTTCATCGGCAGTGTGATTCGATTTAGCGGACATCAAAAATAAGCATATCAAAGACGCTGAGTCGGTTTTCCCGCACGGCATAATTAGACCATGACGTCATTAAGAGTGGTGATGTCACTAAATTCATGTTATATTATTCAGCCTTATCGAATACACAGAGTCTGTATTTGATGCTTAAGAAATGCAATACTCCCATTTTGTGAAATTGCGATGCCGAAAAAGCTTTTCCTTCAACTTCTGCGTATTTTTATTTTTTTTTTCTCGAAACCACGGAGTGCGGATCGTTTCGCTTCCTTGCTGGTGTGACCTAGTCGCGTGCAAAACGTTTAGGTTCTGAGTTGGCTTAGCTTATGCC
This sequence comes from Amblyomma maculatum, assembly GCF_055883805.1. NCBI lineage: Eukaryota > Metazoa > Arthropoda > Arachnida > Ixodida > Ixodidae > Amblyomma > Amblyomma maculatum. The sequence continues at coordinate 265,706,088 of NC_139344.1, read as the reverse complement.
TAATGCTGTACCCATGTGTTCCGAGCTGCGTAACTGGGTGGCTGTGTAAGAGTTTGTCATGTGCAATCTCCTTCCCTGATAATTTAGCTCTACTTTGTATGGAAGTTATTACCGATTTTTGTGGCTCTTCAGAGGTATTCTGAACCACAACCGCAGACAGAGGGTGTAAGGATTGCTTACGGCGCTTGCCTGATATCATATAACCCCAAGCACCGCAGTAAATGGCCAGCGGATGCTGCGAGCGATCAGAGGGACGGGGTGACAGCGCCATGATTCTGCGGCGGCGGCAGACAGGAAACGACTCCTGTGCGCAATCCTTAAAGAGCGCGCCGCTGCTCAAGTTCGGTTATGCAACAGCCTTGCTGTCACTCTCACCTTGCGGAGATTCTATACTAAATTAACTCACAATCTGTCAGTGTAACCAGTTATATTTCGGTCACAGGCCCATTTCCAAAGCCCTCGGAGAAGTATAGTGCCAGCAGATATGATGTAAGCAAACTGCAAGTTATGACTACAACGAACCGTCAGTTAAACTTTCGTAGACTCATTATCCAAGAGTGGTCATTAGCAGCTAAAATTATGTTACAGAGCGTCGGCGCGACCCTATGTGCTGGCTCCTCCCTCGCCCCGACCATATGTGACATGCTATTGACCAATTCCTGAATCAAAAAGTATAACCTTTAAGATATGGTGTTAATTTTGTAATCCTTTTATCAAAACAAACTGGTGACCTACACATTTCAGAGAAAAGGGTTTTAACACCTTTTAGGCAATATAAGAAGAGAGAGAAGATAATGAGATATGACACATGCCAATCTAAGCTTGTAAAAAGAAGTGTAGCATACTCATCCTTCCGACAGTCTGTTAAGAAATCATGCGATCACGAAATGGGAAGAAGTGTACAACTGCAAGTTGACAGGCTGGCCGCAAGCGGTTTTCCCGAACATTTGATTGGTTTAATAGCAGAGAAGTTGATTAAAGAGGTAACCGGGCCAAAAAAATGGGAAAACGAATGAAAAAGAAAGGGCGAGACCGGTCGTGGTAACATACGTACACAAGGTATCGCACCGACTTAAGAAAATTGCAGCAAAACACGAAACCCCCCTTGTCTTTCCAGCCCCCCCCCCCCCCCCCCCCCTTAAAACTAACCTCAATGTGCAGAAAAATTAACTCCCGGGATAGGAAAAAGAGGGTTAGCACAACATGCGGAATCGACCATGAAAAGAAGATCATACACTGTGATAAATGTGTTGTGTACAGTATTCCTCTGTCTTGCGGCAGGAGATACGTGGACCAGACCGAAAGATGTATAAACATAAGATTGCGTGAACATCGAAAGAACTGCGGCAAAAATAACGACCCGAGCAACCTCGCCAAGCACGTTAATAGCTGTAAGAAAATGCATTCCATGATTCGAAGAAACTGCTATAATCGGACATTTCACAGACCGGAGCGAAAGAATAATCTTTGAAGCATACGAAATGGCACGGGCCGGTTCCACGGAATGCGTAAGCGATCCGTCGATAGCGCTGACGCGCAGAGAGATCCAGTTGTTAACAGGCAGCGTGATGGAAAGCCGTGTTTCACGGGTTACGGTTTGATGAATTACACTTATAACTTGTATCTGACACGTGTTTGTACATGTTTTCGTTGTATGTGTGTATATAAGGAGAGAAGTGTACATCTAATAAACAGTTGAAAGTTCGCGCACGTACCAGTATTGTCTTGTTTTAGTGAATCGTTCTTGCGTTAAAGTTTAGCGCGCCTACCTGATGATGAAGAAAAATTTGGCTTTTACGCAAGAAATTCTAACGGTCCGTTGCAAGTTTTAGATCTGAAAACTTACATCATGTCTTCTGGCACTATGTTCCGCGAGAACAAAGAGAACTTCTGTGTAATTCTGCGCACTCGAAGATAGTTAGGAGAGCTGTAGTAAGCTCATGCCTGGAATCTGCCCTCACGAAGTTGTGCCGGCAAATATGCAATGCACCCTAGCTTCAGATTAATAGGCTGCTTTCAGCCGGCTTCCCCTGGAAGGACATTTCACCTGTGGCTGAGAATTTTCTTAAGAATGTGAAAAAAAAAAGAAAAAAAAAAGCGCTGAAATAGCAATGAACACGTGATAACAAAATATGCCGTAGTTATGCCGCGTATGCGCGAAGTTCCCCACAACAAGAAATAAGTGCCAAACAGACATGATGTCTATATGTTTGTTTTTTTTTCAGAGTCACGAAAGCTCACCTCGTTATACCCAACGATCAGCGGCGAAAAGGCTCTACGGAGTGGATGCGGAATAAAACATGCCGGTGCGGGCGTGTGTATGGCGGCCCATACAGGCCGCTGAGTGAATGAATGTGCAGGGGAGCATGCGAGGTCAGTTCGGAGCAGAAAAGGAACGATCTTGCCTGCTCATTGCGCAATACGCGTAACACGCAAATGTCGCGATCCACGGCAAGGTCCTAGCAAAGATGAAGCATTCGGTGAACTTCTAAAAGCGTACCACGTGAGGTTAAAGGACGATGACTGCATCAGTGGCGCACTTCTCTTATGCTGTATAGTGTGGGGAAAAAAACAAATTCCTACGCGGCTTCTGTTGACCTGCGACAGGCCCTGATTTGCCCTCTCGCCCCCACTTTTAGGCACGTGTTTCCACTGTCTATATAAACAGCAATGTTACTAATAAAACCATCTCCTAGTTGGTGATCTTTCCGTCTTCATCGTTTTTCCTGTGTTCGGCTTTTATTTGAGCTCAACTCGTTGTTAACAGCAGCCATTCATCAACTCTCCCAGCACGACGTTCTTACGTATCTCAATTCCAGACCAAAACATGGTAGGGTTTTAAAGTACTTATACCGAATTGGACATGCTAAAACTTTTGGGCAGATATGAAAATTCATGGAGAAAATGACATGTAATGCGCAGCGCAAGAGTGCGTTTCAGATTACCTCACTGGTGGCTGGCTCCAGCGATAGCCACGACGTTTCATGCTGGCTTCCAATGAGAATTTTATTGGTTAAAATCCGCTCCGGCGGGTATTTTACATTTGCTTTTTTTTTTTTTTTTTGACCGGGCTCGGGAGATGCAAGCCACAACTTTCTTGGTTGGGTTCTACCGCATGAAGTATAGGCTTTCGAATTTAACCCTTCTATAACGAAGCATATGCCCTTTCGCTCCCATCAGGGACTCCTGGCCAATGAGTTAGCAAATCAGGCGGCCCGCGCGCTCTCTCCCCGGGCACTCAGACTTGCTCGGGAAGTCTACTCCGAGCCCATTTAATGTCTTATTACATTCAAAGAAATTACCACATATTATAAGAACAGCCACCGCCGCTTTCCGGAACCTTGTGAAGGCCTCCGGAGAGCGGACGAAAGGCTCCTTCTCAAAATTTTTACAAACACAATGCTGCGCCCGGCAGTCTTGAAGCACTTGAATACAGACTTTGATGGGGGCTGCAGCCTGTGTGGAGCGAACTTCTCGGACGTTTTCCACGTGGTCTGGGCCTGTCCATCCAATCCCCACCGTTCCCAACCCTTCATTACCCACCCTTCTAGGGAGGCCTGGGAGGCGGCGCTGCTCAGCTGCCATGACCTACAGTCCCAGCGGACCTTGGTCGCCAGGGCGCGAGCGGCGTTAGACGCCATTGGGGCCCCGGATTAGGAGCTCCACCTAGATTTGTGAGGGTCTGGGCCAATAGGGCTTCAGTCCAACCACCTCCTTGTACAAATAAATATTTGTCACCACCACCCCCGTCGGCCCGCTTATCGTCCAGTCAAGCACCATGGCTTTCGAGGGATGCGTACCGTGAACATACGCCTCGTCTGGTAACACCATCCTTGCTATTGGCGGCGAACCTTTGCACCTTAAAAGCCGCGTGGCATGCTTCCGTCGCACGTCAGCTGGATACCATGCGGACGGAAAGTATCGGAATGTTCAGGCTGAAGTTTGGCGCCATGTTCGGCTCATGCTCCACCTCAGGTTTACTGCGATTCCCGAGCGATGACCGTCTAAAGCTGCTGAGCGTGGAAGCTAAAAGCAAATCAAGCTTGAAATCAGCGGTGGACTTCGAGAGCACTTCTCAGCACATGCACTTCCCAGAACTTCCCAAATGGAACTCATTACCACGTGAGATCACTCAGATGGGTACTACTTCTCAGTTTGAAAAGGCTACATTGAATTACCTTGCGGAAAATGTTCATTTTTAGTCCCCGATTGTTCACACTTTTTCTCATTGTTATCTTGTATTACAACTGTTGTTCATAGTGCATTACATTTGTTCTGCGACACCAGTTTTCTTTCCTTGCAATGCAAAATTTTCATTCAAAAAATGTCCTTTATGCCTTATGTTGTGATTTGTTATGTGTTGTGTACAGCGCGTGTATCCCCCCCCCCCCCCCTCATTTTTTGTGTTCATGCTTGAGGTATGAGTGCACGGTGTAATCATGAAAAAAAATATATATATATTTTATATATATATATATAAAATATATATATATCCACCCTGTAACGACCCCTGGGCCAAGTATCAATAAATTTAAAAAATAAAAAATAAACAGAGATGACCATTGGTGGCGGCCTTTACGCCTCGAATGCAGCCTGGAAGGCCATGCGCGCTATAAGCTCGACGACTGGAAGAGGCGAATGTAGCGGCCCGTCCAGCATACAAGGCTTGGTCAATATATACAGGGTGCGAATATGCCACCCTCGTCGATGAGGCGTTCTAGAAACACGCTGAGCCTATAATGCAACGCATTGATGCTTATAGCTTCTCGCGACGTTGAGAAGGCTGCCAAAGGTTTGCGGTGCTTTGCAGGCCACTTGTGCAGCATTCACCTTTGTTTTATTCTCGTCTCTCTACGCTGAAAACGGGAAACCTTTGCCAGCCCATCACGTTTTCGAGAGTTGGTGTAAGCGTACAAAGCGTTGCAGCATGAACAGTTTTTCTAGGACTCCGCAATGATGATAGTGACATATCCGCACCCTGCATGTCTTCTTGTTTGCTGAGCGATAATGGCTCGTGGACCATACCAGAAATGAGGCTCAAGCCCGTGGGCGTAACTTTTAACGTGTGATGGTGATGTCCGCTACAAACCACCACGGTTTTGCGAAACAGCTGCTGACATTTACACTTACTATACGGTGTTTAGATAAGTAGGAAGACCGACACAGTAATCACTATAAGAAAGAGTTATCTTGTACACCACCTCTATTTCTACAAGGAAGGAATGGGCATAACAGCATTGCCAAGATGAGGACCACAAATCCGTTCCTTTACTTCATTCAGGTGAGCAAGCGTTACGGAAAATGTCTGCGTAGTAATGACGTTTTTCTGCTTTTGCTGCCATGCCCACAAACCTTGCTTGAAATGGTGACTAATATGTACATCTCACTGTGATTTTTGCTGTTATTGGGCTGTGACGTTGAGTCAAACCCTGATCCGGACCCTACTATTGCCGATTAGATGAAATTGAATGCTATCAAGCAAAAACTTGAAAAAGTAGTAAACCTTGAAAAGCAAGTTTCTGTGTACTTGGTCAATGTTTCAGACCTAGAGCAAAGGCTGTCTCTCATACGACTTAGACAACAGAAGTCGAGCCTCTAATCTGATACTTTTTTGGAATACAATAGAAGGAAGAAGAAATTTCTGAAGTACTTACTACAAATGTCACAAAAGATATTCTAGAACGTAAGCTCGAAGTAAGCATATTAGGGATTGAAAACATTCACCGAACTGGTAAACTCAGCTCAGACCCTCACAGCAAACCCCGTCCGGTGATTTTAGGTAATTAACTACCGTGATAAGGTCAATATTTTAGAAAGCTGCTCCAAACTGAAGGGTTCCAATTTTTCAATCAGCCAAGACTTTTCACAGAGTATTCGGGATGTAGAAAAAGCTATGGGATCGCACTAAAGAATATCGTGGCAGGAAAGAAAAAATGAAAAGGGTTCAACACTGCTGAACCGAATGTCGAGCGAAAGCATTAGCAGCTGCGGGTGACCGAGCGTTTTTTCTCCTCTTCGTCTTCTTCATCTTCTTCTTCTTCTCGTAGCTACGCCTCTTCACGACGTAGGTGCGGCCACCCGAGGTCTCGCTTTGGCTGTCGTAGTGTTGCTTTCGCAACAAAAGTGAAGCTGATACATGATAAGGTTAAAATAAGCGGTCGTATTTTTGCCCGGGACAATGAGTGTGTTGATATGGTGCAATCAAAACCAAGTTGTGGTTACTGAAAGCAAACTTAAAAACGCACCTGTAGATGCCAAAATTTTAGCATATAACGTATTTGTCCGATCATAATTAGAATATGCAGCAGTTGCATGGGATCCTCATACTAAAAAGGATAATGAATTTAGAACGTGTGTAAAGGAAGGCCATCAGACTTATCTTTGGGAAGTATAAAAGGGAGGATTACCCTTCTTTACTAATGCATACGAATAAAATCAGAACACTAGAGCACAGGCACAAAGTAAGTCGTCTCCGGTTTCTACACAGGATTTTAAATGGAAATTCAGTCTTCAGCTCCCGCATTGCGTAAAGCTTCCAAGTGCACGCAAAACACGACACAGACACAATCTATCCCTTACCCCAATGTTTTGTAAAACAAAATCTCACATGAATACTTTTTCTCCCGTACCATAAACGAATGGAATTCCATCCCCGTAGAGGTATCACAGTAAAAAAAAAAAAAAAACTTTGCAGAAGATTTGGAAAACATTATTCTCCAATAAGCTATCAAATATAGCAGTGTTTGCAATCCACTTTATTGTATGTATTTAAAATTCCTATACACTGTGATGTTTTTAAACTTTCTGTTGTTTGGCACAGCAATTTGCCCATCTGTTTGCAGATTCTTATATGCGTTTTTTTCCTTTTGTTTTGTTAGTTATTGTGCTAGTGCGACATTTCATTTGTTCGAGTGACACTGCTACAGCCTGCATCCTTTTCATGACTTTCTATTGTGATCTGCATTGTCATGTTGTGTTATGTTGCCCCTCCTGCTTGGGCCAGCTTTTGGCCTGCAATGTAAATAAAGAGAACAAATAAAAAATAAGTAGCAAGCGGCAAGGAAACCTATGTGAAATCACGCATCACCCGGTCTCGAAGCCGCCATCAACATCCCTGATAAACTTGAATGCCCGTAGCCTTGCGAATAAAACGGAAGCCCTTGAAGGTACCTTGCTGTCTTTTAGGCCCGATATTGTTTGTGTTGCAGAAACACGTGGAAATACCAATATGTTTGATCATCAAATCGTTCCTCCCGGGTATGTGATTGTAAGGAAAGATATAGGGCAACAAGGGGTGGGGGCGTCGCCATTCTTTTTAAAGATGACGTATCTTATTCTATGGACAAGAAGTGGAAGCTGTGACAGATTTTCTCTTCTTGGGCTCCAAGATTACCTCGGAAGGAGACTGCAGCCATGAAATTAGGAGACGCCTGCTTCTGGGAAAGATTCTATGGACAAGAAGTGGAAGCTGTGACAGATTTTCTCTTCTTGGGCTCCAAGATTACCTCGGAAGGAGACTGCAGCCATGAAATTAGGAGACGCCTGCTTCTGGGAAAGAGAGCAATGGTTAGCCTTGACCGCCTAGTAAAGAGCAGAGGCATTAGTCTGCCAACCAAGATCCGTATAACTCGTGCTATGGTCTTTCCAGTTGTGATGTATGGATGCGAGAGTTGGACTGTGAAAAAGGCTGACCGCCGAAGAATTGACGCGTTTGAATTGTGGTGCTGGCGAAGACTCTTGAGAGTTCCTTGGACTGCCAGAAGATCAAATCAGTCGATATTGTCGACCATAAACCCTGACTGCTCATTGGAGGGTCAAATTCTAAAGTTAGAGCTCAGCTTGGTCATCTGATGAGAAGAGAGGAGTCGCTGGAGAAAGATTTGAAGTTGGGAAAGGTTGAGGGTCGCCGGAGAAGGGGTAGGCAGTGAACGCCATGGTTAGATGGCATCCTCGAGGCACTGCAGATGAAGTTATGTGATGTTAGGAAGATAGTGAGAGACCGGAAAGCGTGGCGTGAAATGGTCCATAGGGTCACGAAGAGTCGGACACGACTGAACGACTGAACTGAACTGATCTTATTCTATCATGCCAGACGTACGGGCGTTGAGGCATTGGGGTGCGAAGTCTTTTTCCAGGAATGCATTTACACCTGGCTTTCATTTATAACCTTCAAGTTCTGATGTGTTCTATTTGTTCTATGATTATATGTTGAAATACATGTCCTATAGCAAGATTCTTATGGCTGGCGATTTCAATCGTCAAGATAGAGACTGGAGCGCTTTGAGTCCGGGAACAGTTGAAAATAATCGCACTTTAGATTTCTTGTTCACCTTTAATCTTGACCAACTCGTAACTTCACCTACTCGTAATCAGGCTGCTTCCAGTTCTGTTCTCGACCTAGTATTTGCAAGTAATGATTTCCAAAAAAACATCACCCATGGGCCATGTAGAAATACTGCCTGTCTGACCACAAATTAGGCTCGTGTACTTTCGCACTGCCTTGAGTTCAGCGCGTCCACCGTGCAAAACATGTCTTTGCTTTTAATAGTGCAGATGCTGCTGCTGCTGTTACATATTTGGTTCACGAGTGGCAACCAATCCACTGTCGCATATTAATTACATATGGTGGCACTTTAAGTCCCATGTCATGCATTGCATAAACAGGTTCATCTGAAAAGTAGCGAAGGTGACGAGGAAACATAATGCGTGGATTACGCGTGAAATCATACACTCAAAATGCAAAATCAAAAGAGTTCTTAAAAGAAATAAAACATTCAAGTTCTCTGGGTATCACTCACACTCGAGTCTTCTTGGAAAATCGCTAAACTTAAAAATACAATACGCTAAACACCATTACAATAGCACCACATTGCACAGTTTTATTAATTCCCCTCCTCATAAATTTCGGCAATACATAAAATCGCAACACCGCTCCAGCGCATCGTTTAATACGGATAGCAAAAACCAGGCCGACGACTTTAATAGCTATTTTCAGTCAATATTTACACTTCATGAGAACACTCCAGAACCGTCCTTTATACCAATAAAGGGAGACAAAAAGCTGTTAGGCTTGCCTATAATCTCGGATAGTGGCCTGCTGTTCATGTTACTAAATATCAATCTAAAGAAGTGTGACGGCCCAGACGGAATACCTAACGCCTTCTTAAAACGGTACGCTGAACCAGTCAGCAAATACAACTCATTTTCTCAAAATCATTACAAGACAGTCGCTTTCCAGATGAGTGGAAACTAGCCTAAGTTATTCCAGTTCACAAATCTGGTGACAAAACATCTTTGGCAAACTACCGACCTATCTCATTAACTTGTAACTGCTGTAAAATGTTCGAACACATAATTTTGAAGTTCATTACCGAATCTGTAGAAACGAATCATACATAATCTTCACCCAAATCAGCATGGCTTCCACTGCGGACTTTCCACCGTCGCTCAGCTAGTGGAAATTATACACGACTTAGCTCAGGCTCTCAACAACCAATCGCAAATTGATATTATATTTCTTGATATTTTAAAAGCGTTCGATCGAGTTTCTCATGCAAAACTTCTTTTCAAACTTACATTCTCGGAAACGAGCCAATCATTCCTTGGATAAGCGATTATCTTGCCGATCGTAGGTAGTTCGTACAGCTTGACATCCATACTTCTGACACAGTTAAAGTTCACAGATTTCTGTTCGCTGACCACGTCCGCAAAATCATGTCCACAGCAGTGGTTAGTAATTGAGAAGTGGTAGAGGTTAATGAGTAGTGCTAGTCAATAGAGGGTGACGTAATGTTGCGCCCTAAAAAATATTAGACCAATAAGTTAATTAGGTAGTTACTTAGAGGCAAAAATGTAAAAGTAAAAACGAAAATGGTCTATTAGCCAATGGCTTGGCGCCACATTTGAATGTATCAAATACTAAAATAGTTAATAATTCAGTCATTTATGGGGCCGTCAAGATGTATCAAATGCTAAATAGTTAATTAAATCAGTCAATTAAGGTGACGTCAAGGATGTGACGTCACGCAACCTGAAGTCGAGCCAGAAAAGGGCATAGGAAGGGATTGGGGCGCAATTTGAAAGTACCAAATACTAAAATAGTTAATTAAGTCAGTCAATTAGGGTGACGTCAAGGATGTGACGTCACGCAACCGGAAGTAGAGCCGAAAAGGGCATAGGAAGAGACTGGCGCTCAATTTGAAAGTACGAAAGACTAAAGTGGGTAAACAAGAAGTGAATTAAGCAACTAGAAACAACCAACAGCAGCATCAGTGCTTTCACATTGCTCCAATGCAGATTCTGCAGTGCTCTTTAATTTTCCTGGTGAGCCTCAGGGCACCGTTTTAGCTCTGCTTCTCTTCTTGCTATACATAAATGATCTAGCAAATAAAATTGACGTTAAAATCCGGCTATTTGCCGATCACTGAGTGCTCTAACCAGAAGTCGAAAATATTAATGACCAAATTAAGCTTAACGCTCTGACTAAAGTTGTGCAGTGGTGCGACATATGGAATATAGGTATTAACGCGGAAAAAACTGTCTCAATGTGTGTTTATATGAAAAAAAGAAAAAGAAACTAGATTTTTTATACTCCCTGAACAAGACCACACTGTCATGTGCCACTACGCATCAATATCTAGGAGTTGTAATCTCCTCTGACTTTAGATGGACAGCGCACATACACAAGGTAACTAACGCATCGATGCAGAAATTATTCTTTATCAAGATAGCTCTGAGGCAATCAACTACCGAGATCAAAAGCCTTGCCTACGTCACACTTATCACACCTACCTTAGAGTATGTAAGTATTGTATGGTTTCCGTACACAAAAGGCAGTATCTATACAGACTGGAAATAGGTCAAAGGAAAGCTGTGCGTTTGCTATTTAGTCGCTACTGTCGTTTCGACTCAGTCACACAACTTTTACAACGCGCAGGTCTTCATACTATGGTAAGTAGAGCAAAACTTCAGCGTTTGAAATTTCTTTATCTACTGCTTTATAACTCGTTCCATATAAAATTTTCAGACTTCTCAGATATAAGACATACGCGCCAAACCAGACACATACACTCAAATATGATACAGGAATTGTCTTGCAATAATAACTCGTTCTGGTATTCTTATTTTCCGCAGTCCGTAAGCGAAAGGAACGCATTGCAACCATATATTACCGCGCAGCCTACATTTGAAAAACTTATGCTGCTCGCCGACAAGGTAGTTCTTTCTTATACGCATCGTTGACCCGGTTTCTTCATGTGCATTTGTTTTATATATCCTATTGCCCTCATTGTGAACCCACTCCTGTAATGACCCCTTCGAGGTTGGCAGTATTTCAAATAATAAATAAATAAATAAAATAAATAAACATCGATTTAAGTGCAATGTCATGTCACTTTGCACTTTCGCTAGTGCAGTTACGTGTGATGGTTAAGCCCCGGAGAAGCGAGGCGGCTCGAGCTACACGCTTCTGGTGCTCATTCAATATAGATACAAGCTTTGCGCTGCAGGTCCAAGTGGCTTTTGGCAGGTGGAATAATCGGGCACTAATTTGTCAGTGGTGTGCGTGACGTTACTAGATCACGTGACATGAGCCAACTGGCACGAGCTACCAACTCCGGCCTTTTATTTGATATGGAGAGTGAGCTGGGAATCGAACCTACCTTGGATCTCAAGTCAGACACGCTACACTAGACCACGCAGGTACGCTCAATAAAATTCAGTTTTATTCTGCCGAAAGTAGTCAAATAAACATACGTGTAAGCCGTTCGTACGGATTTATCAAAGCGGGGCTTCACATCTATGTCGAGTGGCTACAAACGCTGGAGAGAGAGGGTATGTCGCTGCATGTTCAGCTATATAGTTAGTCTGGCATGAGGTGCCTGTCGACATGCACCGAAGGGACCTGCAGCAAAAGGATATCAGAACAACCCTATATAAACAAAGCTATACCAAGATGAACAAACCTAAACAAGGGCAAGACATGCTTGCGCACTTAAGTTGCATTTAGCTGAACTAAGCCAGTCGGTAGCCGTGTTCCCTCCTTTCGATGAACTTTATTGGCGCACGGGCAGCTTGCACCAAAGACCGCCATACCGGCAGGTATCTTTGATACCCAAGGGGCGATAATAGACCCATTTTCCAAGCATTTCATTCCGCAGAAGCCGAGATTCAGGCCATGTTTGTAACCAATGAAAAGCAGGTGGTTACTCGTGGACGGGCATCAAACCCCGCATCCACATTCGAGGCGGATGCTCAAACTGCTAGGAAACCGCTGTGGACTGATTTGCATTTTTGTTTTTGTCGCGTTCGCCTTCTTCCGCATCAATCTGGGGAGTCGACATACTCGTTCCCATGACAAACCCAACATCACGGAGATAACGTGGAAGTCGATGTAAGACATAGCGAGAGGTGTTTTGCTGACGGGTAACAATAGCTTTTTGGCAACCGAACTCTACACTGAACGCGAAAGTTGTTCACATGGACAACTTATCATGGCAGCCGGATAGCTGCATTTTTTCATGTCGCCACTTGCGCTTGGAAGCTTACACGCATGTGCTCCTAATATTATTTTATGTAACTGACCGTATAAAGCGGCAACTAGTATAATGTGCAGCTATTACCTCCTGTCTGCGCTCGGCTCTCGTGCAATCATGTCATGAGCGCACGCCTGCAAGTTGTCACGCCCAAGCGTCTAAATAAAAAAAAAAAAAATACACGCTGTTCGACCAACGTAACCAAGCGGACGCTTTAGAAAGTGCAAATTGCTGTAACATTAAACGGACACGGAGGTTATAATTGCCAAAAAGAACCAGATTACAATTTTTACTCAGAAAAATAGAAAAATAATTCCTTGAAATTGTCGTCGCTGGCGATTTAAAACACACGTCAATGTTTGTTTCTTATAGAACACCTGAATATATATATATATATATATATATATATATATATATATATATATATATATATATATATATATATATATATATATATATATATATATATATATATATATATATATATATATATATATATATATTCCGTCAGACTGTCTTTTCTTCAATGTTTGTTTATCCAAGAAGACAGATTCTTTACGCCGGCAACGTTTTCTTGCTTATCTGTGCACGATGCTAAATATAAATGTCGCCTGGTGTTCCACCGAATCATGATGCATAGTAAAGGACACCACCAGCGCAAGCGAGCAATCGAGAAGCTTATATCTAAATCAATCGTAGTATTGCGTTCGTTAGCAGTCGTTTGTATTACAACTAAACTTTGATGGAGAGCACTTAAGACTAGTTACTCATTGTACAAGCAAAATTACTGACTACTTTTTGATGCATTGTAATCCACTCTCAATTCACCATAATACATTTTATTAATCCAGCCTAATCCACACCAGTCTGCCCTTAAAAGAACACTAAAACGAAAAATGGCGTTAGCTTCCATCAATTAAGTACCAGCTCCTAATCCTACTGAAAATAAAGCTTTTATAGGATAGAAAAAAGTGAGAACAGAAATACAGGCATTGCAGCGACAGACCATTATCGCAAGTAGAAGTCACGTGACGCGCAAGGGATCCCTGAGACTGTCTAATGGGTATTACGCTTACATGTCTGAATTGTAACGTCAGTTTTGTTTCGAAACGGCAAACGCACTTTTATCACGCGAAGAAGGCGGCACAGAGAGCCTAAATGTTGGATGGGTATGGGCCCTTCCCGTATAACTCTTGGTGACACAGGAAACGCTTCCTCCACTGTTGTCGCAGTTCACAGATATGGTGTGCATTAAATCCTTCCTCATGCATTCGATTTCGGTCCTCGTCAGACGTACCTTTGTGTGTCACTACATTATTAGTTACTTCCTATAAGAGTTTTTCGCACTCCGGAGAGTATTCACGCTTTAGATGTAAGCTGTAAATCGGACCAGCTGACTCATTCACCACACGTTAATAGAAAAAATCATATGCACTGGCATTAAGGGGAAAATTCGGAGAGCGCTTCGCACTCTAATAAAGAGGTGCATACCAATTACACTCTTTAAAATACCTTGAAGATGGAATATTCGAAAGATGAGTTTCATGCGGTTTAAATTATATATTAAAATTTCAATGAAACAGCCGCTGACCTCCTCATTTTTATTCTTCCTTATTGGCCCTTCTCTTATCGCCCCTAAAGTGTTGATCTCTTAAAGGAACTGGTAAGGCTGTGCAAGATGGGATTTTAGGCGAACATTCTCTCGATGTCACTGTGCTAATATGCCGCCTGCGCTATGCAGTTGGCGCAAATGGCCAACAATGGCGACGTTACCGCGACTCTCGCCGGCAGAGTTCATCGACCGCGCAATCGTGTAATGGCAACGACATGATTCAACGCTCAACATTCATGATGCCGTACGACGAACACTGCAAGCCGAACATTCGCGGTGCATCGCTGGATGCATCCAGACCCACCCGCAATCGAGGCCACCGCCATTTCAGACAATTATATACACGTAGTTCGTACGTGCGCACTCTTCAATGACCGACCTGCATGCGGCGCCGCTTATTCCGACATTCGTATTAAAACTCTGACGCAACCGTTTGCCGTACAGCATTCTCGGTGGCGTCATACGACTTCTCGTTGTATATGGGAAATACCTGTATTCCGAGGAAAGATAAGCGTCGTAGAGGGAGGCATAAAGCTAGGTTTGCGAGTGAGATAGTGAAGTTAGCGAAGAGCATGTGGAAGCAGCGGGCACGGGTCCATGTTAAGTGGAGGAATATAGGATAGGCTTTTGCCCTGTATGCAGTGGGTGCAGTCAGGCCTATGATGATGATGATGATGATGATGATGATGAGGAGGAGGAGGAGGAGGAGGAGGAGGAGGAGGAGGAGAAGGAGGAGGAGGATGATAACAATAACAATAGCACACATGTGGTAGTCAAGTTCTAGGCTAGATTATGACAGGGATTAGAACAATCGGCACGTGTATAGGGCCGTCTACTATATAACTGCATTCGCGGCTCAGCACGGACGCGCTCTGCAAAGCGTCGGCTCATCCGCGAGGCGGCCGCGCATCGAAACTAATGGCGATTTCCACTGGTCGATCGGACCTGGGCGCCCGAACCGACCTAAAGCGCTACAGCCTACAGAGCGAATCAGCCTTGGACGACCAGCGGAACGTGTAGAGCGCACGGCGGAAGTAATGCCCAGCCGGTGTCGAACGTTGTCGCCGCATGCCAGCGCCAAAATTTTTGTGGTTGATAAATAGGCAGGAGTGCGGCCATCAACAACTTGCTTTCGTGCTGCAGACAGTTTTCGATAGACGCACTTCGACATATTCGCGCAAGGAAACGGTGATGCCCAGTGTCTTCTTCAAATGTACCAATGTCGCTGAAAAGGCCAAAACAGCCAAAAAGAATCCAGCAGCCTCCGGAAGTGACCGCATCAGCGACAAGGACTTCCGGCGAGATCCCACTCCGGTCGGCGGATCAAGCTAGAGCGTCCCGAGCTGCTCCAAACGACCAGCGGAATACGCGCAACCTATCTTGGTCGACCAGTGGAATTCGAAATCGTCATTCCGGAGCAAGAAAACGTGCTCCGGGGCGACCAGTGGAAATCGCCATAAGCGGAGCAAGCCCACAAGGGCGTGCGAGGTACAGCTTCTTGTCACCCGCTACAGCGCGGGAGAGCACCGTGCGTGCTCTTCTGTGAAGCGCACCTAACTGCGATTTGACAGCGCCGAGACGGCTTCACGGAAAAGCTCACTTCACACACTGCACGGCGCTGTCGTTAGTTCCTCCCACGACTCAGCGTCCGAGTGCCATGATCCCAGTTCAATGAATATACTGCTCGAAATTTATCCGCTATATTTTGGTTTCTTTCATGAGGTTTAATGCCACAAAGGCGACTCAGGCTATGAGGGACGCCGTAGTGAAGAGCTCCGGATAGTATTTCGATCATGTGGTAATCTAACCATACACTTTCATTGCGCACCTAATAGCCGCCTTGCTCTTTACCTCCATGGCAACGGGGCCGCCGTGGCCGAGGTCGAATTCCAGTCCGAAGGTTCAGTAGTCGGGCGCTCTTCATTGAGATAGCGCGGCTAGGCATACTCAGGACTTGACCGCCCTCGGCAAGTTACGTGAGTAACCGAGCAGAACTTTATTTTCTGCCCGTGCAGTCAAAGTGGCTGAGATGCTTTCTTTTTAGGAGCAGCTACTAGGCCGCTTGCATAGAGATGGTATGCGGCTCACTCTTCTTAGTCGGCGTGGCCCCAAGATCAGCCAAGCGTTAAAAAGCTCGCAAACTGCTTGATGCTACTTCGGTGTTTTGTGAAGACCTATAGAAATCCCCAACACTTGCAATGAATTTGAAAGAAAAAAAAAACAACCTCAGACGTGTTTATTGCATCGCGTAATTTTTGTTAATATTCGTATCGTTGCTTCACATATTAAGCAGGCTGATCGGCTTATGTATTTGGTCGGAAGCTCACGCCAACGACTACAAAATAGAAATCGTAGCGCTGAAATTCCTTGTGCTTAGATTTCTTTCCCGTACTCCAGAACCTCTTCCGTGCTTCCGCTGACGCTTTCTCTGTCGGCATCTCGGTATCTGGGTGTGCATTCTAAAATAAAATACTTGCGGGAAAGCGTACTCCACTTACTGCAGCGCGTTGCCGTTGGTTCCGCGTACAGTACCGATCTGTGCTCCCAGTACCACGGCGCCGGTGGAATACTATACGTATTAAACGAAGCGCATACAGCTCGTTTGGTCCAAAAACCGTCGCCCCTGCCGTTGCCATAACTAAAAATTGAGAAAAAAAAAGAGGGGGGGTGGGGGGGGGGGGGGGCAGACTACACTGTCGTGTAAGGCCTCATTCTCACAGCCGGTTTTTCTCTCCTCCGTCGCCTCCGTCGCGCCGGCGCTCGCCCGAGAAGGGGAGTTAATGGTGCCAGTACTCCCCGAAATCGGTGGCCGGCGCCGTGGGGTTTCGCTCCAAGGCGCCGCCGGTCCGGCGAGCGGCGGACTCCGCCCCACGAAAGACGAACCAGTGAGCGCACTCGCTTCTCTCACGTGACTCTACGTCATGGCTTGCGTGTCGCGACCAAGCGAGCGCTGGCGGAGCGGCCGCGCGGCCATCGCGGGCTCGCATGCAGACGGCCGTGCGCGAGCACAGAGAGAAAAAAAAAAAGCGGGGGTTGCCCTCCTCTCTGGTGCCCCGCGAAGCGCGCGCTGACAAGAGACAACAAATGCTGTTCCCTTTTTTTTTTTCATCTCTCAATGCACCGGGTGTCGCAGCTAAACATGACCTCCTTCCTGCAAAACCTTACGATGTTTCAGTTGTATATATGAATGGGTTTATCAAAAGAAATCTTGCAAGTTTTGGCGACCCATTCCTTTATTGATGACAGAGTTATTATATATGTTCCTATAGACTTCTTCGATTTCGCTGACTGCCATGAATAATATTATAAATATTATAGGAGTGCGCATTTATGCTGAGCTTGGATACTGCCTTGGTATATATTCGTACCCATTTGTTGTTTCGTAGTACGCGCGGTGTTTGTACTCAGGCTGAGATAAGAAGGCGTTCCAACTCCGAACTGCTGCGAGAAGTCGCGACACTAAAAGTGGAGTATAAGAGACGGGGATTTATTTTTTTATCAGGGGGGCTGAAGTAACAGTACTATTCTCAAGTAGTTGATTTGGAATTTCACTCACTTCCATTCCGGAGCTACGCAAACGATACCTGTTGCAAACTGTTAAGCGGGTAGTTTTTCTCGCAAACCTAAGCCGATCCAAACGCAGAACAGGTGCTTGGCAAACTTAAATCATATAAAGCATGTGGCTCATAATTTGAGCTAAGATTCATTATATAGACACAACCAGAAACATAAACAAGTACGGCGTAGCAAACAAGGTTCGGGACAGTAAAGATTCGGACGGGCGGAAAATCTATTGGCTATGCAGGCGAAGAAGTCAAAATGACTGTCACACAGGTGAAGGAAAAGAAATAGGTAATGGGTGAGGTGAGGAAAGAAGCATAGGAGAAAACGGAATAAAAAAGAAGAGAAAAAAAAAAGCAAACAGTAGGTGAATGGCGCGGCAAGAAAACATCATGAATGGGAGGAGGTCTAAGGAAAGAAAGAAAAACTATACCAATGGGAAAAAAAAATCAAGAAAAGGCCGCAGCCTACCTGCCAGACAGAGAACCCCTTTTATGAAAGTTGTGAGGAAACTGCTTATCAAGAGTAATATAACTAGAGTGTGCATTTACAGTACGTTTTAGTATTCGCTGCTTATATTCGTACCCATTTGCTTCCGTGCTGTACGCGCGGCGCTTTGCAGTAAACTGTGGAGTTGCGTACAGCTACTGAAGCTAAGATGGCAGTGCCTTCCAGCCCCAAAGCACAAGAGGCTAACAAAAAATGCCGATTTTATTTAATTCTGCAATATGCAGGACGGCACAGCTAACCTCGACTTCCGACAGATTTGCGTGAAATATTATTTCAGTCGGTGCCATTCTAACTTGATTTTTAATGCTTGTATCAAAACCATATTGCCATGCTGTCGCGAACAATCCTTTTATTGATAGAATAGTTCATTATGCTTTCTGTGATTGTGCTGATTGAGAAGAATAATTTCGCTGATTGTGAAGAATAATGTTATTGGAGTGAGCATAATTTTCTGCGGTTTAATACATGGTTGCTATAATTATACTCATTTGCTTTGGCGCAGTACGCGTGGTGTTTGCACCGTTACCGAAGCTGAGATGAAAACGCGTTCTAGCTCCAAACTGCTGTTAGAGCACGTGAGACAGCACGCTTTTTTTTTTTCGGACAGACGCGGAGCACACGACTTCCACCGCTGCAGGGAGGGCAGGTGCCCTCCGCATTTTTTTTTTTTTTTTTTGCAGGAGAAAAAAAACGCTCTGACGTAGAGTCGCGTGTGAGCGGCGAGGCCCCTCCCAAACAAGTTTGACGGCGTCCGGCGCCCCTTTCTGTTTGAACATCGCGCCGCTCCATCCGTCGTGCGGTGTCCCCCGCCGATGCCGCCGCGACGGAGAGGAGCACCGGCGATGCTGTTTGCGTTTGCTTCGATTAAATTATCCGTTATTACACTTCGAGGTTCGTCATTTCTATCTGCTGTCGTCGGCGGGCAAGTGGGACAGATAGCGCACCTTTTCTTTCCTGCAAACCAATTTGAAACGACGTTGATTCCTGCTTTACTGCGTCTGCTTCTGTATGCTGTGTGGTGCGGTGCTCGAGGAAACCCCAAACGAAAGGCGCAGTACGGACGCCTGAATCGGACGCCCGGTGGGGTCAACTTTGTATATTCGTGAATCGCCTGGTGAACTCATCGATCGTGACCGGGCGTGACATTATGATTACGTCATTTGCGGTAATTAGACATGACAAGAAGTGACGTCATCTGGCCATGCCGTCACACCCGGTCATGGTGCAGCCAACACTGCCAGCTGCGCACGATACACGGAACAGCCTCCCGGTTAAAAAGCATCGCTATTAAAACATGTCGGAGGAAAGTGCACGTGGTTTGGTATCAAACATGTTAGCCAGCCATTCATTAAAAGTGCGGGGTTCAGCCCCACCATTTCGCTTCCCATTAGGCATACTTGTGAAGTCTAGTTTGCGACAGGGATTTGAAACGACATGTCGACCTCCATCTGTATGCCGTTCTTGGCAAGTGTAGGTATACGTCGAGGAGGTGACTTTTCCTTCTAAACTGTGCCATTTAACGACGTTTAACCCTTTGCGAAACATGTGCCAGTATCTCGAAGTCGAAAATTCGCGGAACAAAAGGTGCTGTTAGAAGTGCTATCGCGTCTATTCTTCAGACGAAGTAAAATAGTCTTCACAATTTTTTTTCGGTTATGTGTCTCAGTTATAAATATGTGTTTACAATCATGTGCAATGTCCAAAACAAAACTCAAGTAAACAAAAATAAGGAGATTTTCTTCAAGAGAGATTAAGCGCTGCAAGCTTAAATTGATATAAACTTGATTCAACAACAGAAGTTTGCTATCTTGACATCCTGATGTATAGCGTCTCCAGCTCGGCTCTGATTATCCGGTAGTAAATGTTGCATTGACTTCCTCTTTTTTTCGGACATAACCTTTGGTTGTATTACTACGTTTGAACTTCCTCAGGGTTTGATGGGCGCCACAGTGGCGATCCCCAGAATGTTTTCCATCCCCTGAGAAGCATTAACGTGCACTGACAACGCACAGCACAGGAACACCTTTCAGCGTTTTCACATCAAAATGCGGCCGCTGTAGCCGGTTTCGCAATCCTGTACCCTGAAGACTGTACCGCCTGGATGCGAAGTGCGTTTCTAAAGTAAGCGATCAC
The DNA here is from genome assembly GCF_055883805.1 of Amblyomma maculatum. Lineage (NCBI taxonomy): Eukaryota > Metazoa > Arthropoda > Arachnida > Ixodida > Ixodidae > Amblyomma > Amblyomma maculatum. The sequence continues at coordinate 265,685,739 of NC_139344.1, read as the reverse complement.
ATCGCATATGCCGCGTCCTTCGCATTAGTCATTCTGTTGTATGCTCCAAATACCGAACGCTCTATACACACTACGAAACGAAGCGCTCGGTGTTCGGTACTGTCAAATATGAGGCTCACGTTTTATCTTTTTAAATGACGTTCTTGTACAAGTAATCGTATTCTCTCGCGGACGAAAATACACGGCGTGCGAAAACATTTTTCCATGGCAGTGGTATGCTATCCACTAAAAGGCTTTGAAGGTAAGTGATATGCGTTCTCCCTCCGTTGAAATATCACCCGATGAATTGTTGGCGAGGCAGCAGAACTCTACAGCTCTGCAGAGAACCTAGGCTTGCTGCTAGTGTCATGTATTTCGGGTTTCATGCAATGCTTGGACTTGCATTTTGTGAGAATATGGGCTCTCTGCAGGCACGCGACTGGCTGTGCAAATGCAGTGTTCAGTGCCAGTGGTGCCAAACTAGTCTAGTGCACGCGACGCGCTCGCGTAAATAACTAGAGCGGAAACAAGTCCTAGCACTTTTTTCTTGTCTTCTGTCCGCACGCGGATTAATAAACAGAGATGCAAAGTTAGCATTTGCTGAAGAAAGTATGGGAAGGCAAGAAGACTGCTAAAACAGCGGTAAAGCTGCACGCTAACTCACGTTTGTTTATTTCATAGAACGTATGATCATTTCATGAAAAGCGAGAGCTTTTCGTTGTAAAATGGCGATTCCGTAGCAACGCTGGAACTTCCGCTCACTGCAAGCACGAAGCTGCAGTGGTGGTCTTCGTGTAAAACATCACGGAGTAAATTCATGTATCAGTATAGAGCAAGAGCCAATGCTTCGACTTCTTCGCCCGCGAATTGCAAAATCATTCATGCTGTATAATACGGTGCTTAGGTAAAATCAATGCCTCAATACCCAGGAGAACTGCTTTCTGGCGAGCAAAAGTTTGTTTTTAATTTAAGGGGCAGCTTCCACTTTTTGAATGAATGATTAACCTGTTCACATAGCATCTCTCCTCCGTAGCAGGTAAGCAGTCGAAAAAAAAACTACAGAAATGTGTCAAAAATACGACAAAATATCCTGTAGTTCTGACGTAACCATCAGATTTTTCTGTAGTTCTGTAGTACTTTTGTGTAGTTCTGTAGTTTTTCTGTAGTATATTTCTGTTGTGTGTAGTTCTGTAGCACTTTTCTGTTGTAACTGCAGAAATTTCTGGTGCTACTACAGAATATTCTGTCGTCACAACAGGTTTCCCGTCAAAAACCGCACAGAAATTCTCTCGTAACATCAGAAAATTTTCTGTAGTTTTTTCCAACTGGGCTAGGACACCAGCATTCCTGAGCTAAAACTCACAGAATCAAATCTGTTCAACTTACCGGACAAAGGAATCTACTGAAAGAGAGAGCGCGCCCGGTGTCCCTTCCCTCCCCGCTCGGACTGAAGGGCGCGTGACTGGTTTCAGCGTTGTCGTCTAACCTGCAGCGCTCGCCGCGCGACCAAACTTCGGAGTACAGGATTGCGAAACCGGCTGCAGTGGCCGCATTTTGATGTGGAAACGCTAAAAGGTGTCCCTGTGCTGTGCGTTGTCAGTGCACGTTAATGTTCCCCAGGGGATGGAAAACATTCTGGGGCTCGCTACTTTGGCATCCATCACACCCTGAGGACGTTCAAACTTAGGAATACAACCAAAAGTTATGTACGAAAAAAGAGGAAGTCAATGCAACATCTACTAGCGGATAATCAGAGCCGAGCTGGAGACGCTATACATCAGGATGTCAAGATAGCAAACCTCTGTTATTGTATGAGGTTTATATCGATTTAAGCTTGCAGCGTTTGATCTCTCCTGAGGAAATCTCCTTATTCTTGTTTACTCGAGTTTTGTTTTAACATTGCTCATGGTAATAAAACACATGTTTATAATATGCAAGAGCACTGAACAAGGGTACAGGGGGTTTGCAGGTCGACAGTGATGATCGCTCTGCCCAAAGACAAGTCCACTTATCGAACGTTGGCTCGACCTGCGAACTGGGGCTTCCCGCCTCTACCCTTGATCAGTGCTTTTTCATATTGTGTAAGCCATCTTCTTCCTCATGTTTATAATTGGGGCACATAACCAAACAACTGTGAAGACTATTTTGCTTCGTCTGAAGAGTAGACGCGATAGCACTTCTAACAGCATCTTTTCGTTCCGCGAATTTTCGGCGTTGTGAGACTGGCACAGAGTTTCGCAAAGGGTTAAGCGACATTAGATGGCTTAGTTTGAGGGGAAAGGTCACCTACTCGACGGATGCCTACACTTGCCAAGAACGGCATACAGTTGGAGGTCGACATGTCGTTTCAAATTCCTGTCGGAAACTAGACTTCACAAGCATGCCTAATGGGAAGCGAAATGGTGGGACTGAACTCCGCAGATTTAATGAATGGCTGCTTAACAATTTTGATACGAAATCGCGTGCACGTTCCTCCGACATGTTTTAATAGCGATGCTTTTTAACCGGGAGGCTGTTCTGTGTATTGTGCGCAGCTGGCTGTGTTCGCAGTAAGGACGCCACCATGACCGGATGTGACGTCGTCATGACGTCACGTCTGATTTTGACTGATGACGTATGATGTCGCATGCGGTCATGTCTAACTACCGCAACTGATGTCATCACGACGTCATGTCCGGTTATGATCGATAAGTTCCCCAGGCGATTCACGCATATACAAAGTTGACCCCACCGGGCGTCCGATTCAGGCGTTCCGTTCTGCGCCTTTCGTTTGGTGCTTCCTCGAGCACCGCACCACACTTCACACAGAAGCAAACGCAGTAAGGCAGGAATCAACGGCGTTTCAAATTGGTTTGCAGGAAAGATCCCCTTGCCCGCCGACGACAATAGATAGAAATGACGAGTCTCAAAGTATAATCACGGATAACTTAATCGAAGCAAACGGAAGCAGCATCGCTGCGTCATCAGTCTTACGCGAGAGTGTATAGCCTGCGCCTTTTTTTTCTCTCTCTCTCTCTCTCTCTCTCTCTCAATTCTTGGTTACGGCAACGGCACGGGCGACGGTTTTTCGACCGAACGAGCGGTATACGCTTCGCGTAATCGGTACAGGTATTCCACCGGCGTCGTGGCACTGGGAGCACAGACCTGGGCCCGTATTCCGAGTTTGCGTCGTTATCAAAGTGTCGTTATGTCACGTGACCTCGAGTCATCTGATCGGTCGAAACGCCGGAACCGGAAAAGGTGGCAACATCATGTTCCGGCGTTTCCATCAATCAGATGACTCGAGGTTGGGGAGATAGCGACACTTTCGATAACGACGCAAACTCGGAATACGGGCTCAGAGCTGTACGCGGAACCAACGACAACGCGCGCTGCAGTAAAGGGAGTACGCTTTCCTGCAAGGCCGCATCTCCACGCTTGGGCGCTGTCAATGCGTAGGCAGGAGTGCTTGGCAGCTAAGCAAGCCCGCCGCGTTTCCCCGCTGTGTACCCGCTGTAGCGGACGAAGCGAAGCTCTTATTCAGTCACGACTCACATGTGTGTCTTCACAGTTTAGCTTCATTGTGCGGCCGCGCCGGATGCGCTGATGCTCAGAAGCGCTCGTTCACGCAGAGCGGTTTTCGTTCTTGTTTAAAGTGGACGACCCTGTACCTCCGATTGTGTGCTTTCGAGTGGTGATGTCGACGAATCTGGCTCCGAGACGCCGCATGGAGCATGGCGGCACACGTGGATCATGGAAACATACACATTGAATACTAGCAGATGAAACTTTAATACATGTAGAAAAAAATCACTCGAAAATTTTCCGTCCGCTAGACAGTAATCCTTTCGCATTCACACACATAGACAGTCTGAAGTGTCGCTGCCAAATTTTTGCTTGCGTTTTGATTGTTTTTACATGTTACAAGTTAGCTGAGTTTGCTATTGATTGTCCATGTTTAGCTCGCTAATTTTAGTTGTACAGTAATTGTATGCAAATGAGGCGCCTTGTTTTTATGTTTCTCGAATGTAGGGGCCAGTAACAACGGTATGCTGGAAATCGAGGGCAGTTATCTCGTATTTTCACTGCTCTGGCATCACAGCGGGCAAACCGCGACAGATGTCTACGCAGCAGAAAACCATCAAAGATGCCTGCCAGTCATTCGCGTGTGAACACGCGTACCTGAACATCGAACCCTGTCAACATTCATCACAGAAACTACCCTGTATTTCTATAATTTCTGCCAAAAGGGAAATTTTCTCAATAGAAAAAAAGTACATGATCTAATGATCAAGAAGGATTTGACGAAGAATTAGCCGCTATGTGTCCAAGAAGGAGTGCTGTTTATCGAAGAAGCTTGCCGTATTGCTATTTTTGCTGCGCCTGCAGAATCTTCCAGCAGCAGAATAACCGGAAGTGGGCCCAGCAGTTCATTGTGCTACCAATGTTAACAGCAGCAGTTGCTGCATATCGTAGGTTTTCTGTCATACCTTGCCTCAGGCACCGTGCTGGGAGCTATATACAATGCAGCACCTTGCTGTCACGCCAGTGATGCACCCAGCATGATAGCCAAGTGAAAACCCTTTCAAGAGATACGCGGCTCCCTCCTACTGCTTCAAGCAAGAGGCCTGAGTCCAAAGAACGCCGCCTTTTGTCACTTTTACAGTCTTGTCTTTAATGTATCTACTTCCGCCGTTGACACTTCTCTTCCGGCCTTGGCTCTTTCCGCCATGCCCACAAAGTGCAGCCTTATGGACCGATCGATAAATTACGCTATTCGCCTGCAACAGGAAATGGTGGCAGATATATTACCTATTCACAGCAGAATGGGAACACGTCGGAAGAGTAATGTGCAAATGCGAACAATACTGCAGTGCTTCAACTTTTTTCACGCATTCCGTAGAAAAAATGTCAATGTCTCTTCGGCTAACACTTCAATGCACCAGCACTATTTTCAAGTATATATGTATGAAGTACATCCTAAATTTCTTTCGCTAAGGTGTGAGACAAATTTGATTGCCGAAGCTTGCTCTGTATACTATAAGCTGAACTGTTATCTTGTGCACAACGAAAAGGCAACATTCTTTTGGGAGTTCAAACGAACTTATCAATCGTTCTAGAACTGAAAGAGAATGACTCAGACAAAAGTGTAGGAAACTGAAGTAGGTCTGTTGATGGTCCCTTAACGAAGCATGCCATGTTTCCTTTTAATCAATGCAGTTAGCAAATGCATTATTTTTTAATTGCTGGAGAGTGCACGAGACTTCTTTTTTGAGCTGTAAAAAGCCATACGCACAACACCGATAGCAATGCCTGAATATAGGACGACATTATTGTGAATCTAGTTTTCGAAATTTTTCGAAATGTCCGCAACAGGAATCCCTTTTTTTAAGAAACCTTGCCTGGTGGCGCTGTATATGAGATGGCACTGAAAAGTTATCGTAGTCAGCCACGCGCAGCCGTTCTCTGGTTTAGCATGGATGTCGTCGCAGAAGCTCTCCGGTAAGAAGAAAAACCACGCTGGTACAAATGACACTGTCTATGGTGGCATTTGACTTTTTTTATATAGCTTCCTTTCAAGACTGTCTGGACATCACGAATATTTTAAATGCGAGTGGCCTTTAAATTATTCTTTATATACCCGCTTTACGAAGTATGTAAATTCGTCCTCCCTTCCTCCAGCCGATGCGGATATCGCTCATCTAGTTTAATTCGCACATTTTCTCCAGGTTCTTGTTCTGTTTCAGTCATGGTTAACATTGTTCAAGGCGCTTCCTCAAATGGAATCTCCACTTTAAGAGACTAGATATCAGCAGCGCCCTACGTGTCCTCGTGTATTTTTATTTCGAGGGTTTAACAAGTTTACCTCACATACGCCTTTAGACGGAATACCAAGCAGTAGAGACTTAAATTCTGACGTTACAGCTTCTGTTTATTACAGCCGCATTCTCAGGAATGTGCTCAAGGAAGGCTCTGTTAATGTTGTCACTCGGTTTCGTACTTTTGCCAAGCCAAATGAAATTAAATGAAATCAAATCAAATCAAACTTTATTCAGAGAAGATGGTACAGTTCCCTAGAGGGCTGGCAAACAGCCATAGATATGCCTGACAAGTGTCAGCCCCCCACCTCCTCCCCTTTTTTTTCGGCACAGCACTCGGTATATCAGCGTACAGAAAAAGAAGCACAATACTTGAGTACAGAATTAATACACAGAATCAATTAAAAGTCGCATTATCACAGAACAAATATTATGCGACGGTATTTAGGCAAACAGAAAAAATAAACAAGATGAGAAGAAAAAAGAATAGAATAAGTAAATCGTACAGCAGAGCTACAACTACGTTTCTTGGAGCGACAATAAACGCACAAATATATTCTCTCTAAAACTTAGCAGCGAAGACCTTTCCTTGAGCACGTTGAAAATACCTGGATTTTTATACAGGAAATCATGAATCTGATATGTAAGCTTCTGTTACCATAGTCTGTACGTGTCTTTTCTTATTTTGCAGTTTCATGCCGCGTATTGTACTGATGTTCATTCAGAAGGTATTTGTGGAAAAAGGCAGCAGAGTCAGACTGAAATTGTTTTAAAATAGTTAATGCTAGCCAGTGTTTTAAGATGTTTGTAAGATTTAGTATTCGATGCTTATGAAAAAGTGGAGCAGAGTGGCATAAATGATATGCGTTCTCAATAAGGCCCAGACCTTTCTTTTGTAGGATGTGCAAGGTTTCTATATTGAGTTTTGCGGTTGCCCACACAAGCAGGGAGTAATGGATTCTTGAGTAGACAAGTGTGTAATGCAGCTGTTTTTTTTTAATCAAGGAGGCAAAAGTTTCCGCAGTTTAGATATAAGTCCTATAGCCCGCGAGATGTCTGATCGGAGGTTGTCCACATGAAGGGTCCAAGTTAGGCTCTCTTGGAACAAAACTCCAAGGAATTTTTAAGAAGTTATTCACTCAAGTGTATCACCCTGGAATCGGATTACAATTTATCTTTCAATATGTTTGTTCTTGGGGCGGAATATTATGTACTTACTGTACTTATTATGTACAGAATTAATACACAGAATCAATTAAAAGCCGCATCATCACGGAACAAATATTATGCGACGGCATTTAGTTTTCTTCGTATTCTGGAGCCATTGAGAGAGATCTGTCAGCCATGAATTTGTTGTTATTTCTAAGTTATCTAATAACATGAGGGTAGCTTCGCTCGCGTGTCCCACCCTCTTCATCACTACACGCCAGGCAGACGTGTAGTGCAACAAAACACACTTCCTGCGCCAAAAAAACACTAGGACAAAAAAAAATATCTTAAAGTGCCATGAGAGAGGCCTTTCTCCCGTTCAGTAGATTTAACTCGGCTCAGGGTGATTACGACAACCGGTAATCCGTGCCTGCAGGTTTTTCTAAGATAGCTGCCTCAGCTCCCTGCTCAATAGACTTGTGATAAAAGCCGCGCACTTTGAAAGCGATCTCCAAACTCAGTATTATTTTTCTCCAGTTTCGAAATATTTTTCTAAGCTTCACGCCCACTTCTTTAGGGACATTCTTATTCCAAGTATACATGAATGTAACTACTGGGTTACTGCGGGTTTGATTCCTACAATACCTTCCTTGCGTAACTTCTTTGCTTCTCCTCAATTCACACACCAATTATGTTTCACTTACGCCTACAGCGGGCTCAGCCATTTTGTTTCGTAGAGATTAAGCACCGAAAACAATTTGTTTATTGATATTGTGCTGTCATCTGTACTATTGCTTTCTCAATTGTGGCCAATTTCATATGGCGGAGACAGGATGCTGTAATAATGACCGAGCGAGCGAGAGTTTTAAAGATATTAAAATCCTGTCACGCCGAAACAACATTGTCATACGTTGTTCTGCATACAAACAACATCAGACATTTTTGAGTACCATGACAGATTATAGTTAGAGATTCAAGGACAGACCTTTGCAGCAATGCAGACATCATGTATGTGATAGATCTTGTAGATTAGGGAAGTAGCAAAAATTAGTAAAGTAACCTTTTATTTATTAATTTTAGAGGGCACTATTAGGTTGCGAAGTTGAGGCTGTCAACACACAAAATCGAATCCAGTCTTTAAATTTCAAACCAGACGTTTTTCCCTCTTTTCTTTCTTTTTTTCTCTTCTTATTTGCTTCTTTTTCTTGTGAACGCATCGAGCCGTTTATTTATTTTTTTTTTCAAAAGGGGGGGGGGGGGCAACGCCGCGTATGCAAGAGCAGCCACATAGCGGCAGCTCTTCGTGAGGCTCGGGCCCCGTAGAAGCGACAAGTTCTGCTTCGGATGCGTCAGTGACATATCTCGTCCCTTACTTCATCCTGCTGGTAATTTCCAGGTTTCAGCGATTCCAGCATATATCCACCAGGTTGCATGATCCTCTATTAAACAGCACCGATTATCAGTCCTTAGGTGGTGGTACCGTAGCGAGGTGAGCAGTGACGACGGCAAAACCGTGAGATGTGGCCAGATTACCCCACCGGTAGCTACCAAGGACGGACGGACAGAAGTGCGCCTCGTGGAGACATCACCGCTGCCACGACAGTCCTCTTCAAATTTGACTGGCGGCGGCTCATTAGAGAGCACACGTGCTTCGTGTGCGATTGTAGGGAATGGCAATCTAGGCAGTGACGGGGCTGCTGGTGCACCTGGTACCTATCATAGCCCGCTGCGTTGACAGACAGGGGCTGAGGCTGAGGCAGCGGATACGTAGATGGCTGTTCAATGGGACGGCAGGTTGGATCTTGCCAGTGGGTGAGCTCGTCGCGAACAATCTGGCAAATGGTAGCGGCAAGGTCACTGGTGGATGTGGACTCAATGGCTGCCACCGTAGGGACAGTAGCCAAGCGACCAAACTTAGAAATAATTCTACGCATCTTAAGGTTTTCAAACGTGCGGCAATGCTCGATCACGTTCGACACCGATGCCAGGTTCTCTTTACTGATCAGGTAGGTGTAGATGTCCTCGGCGAAGCCTTTAAGCAAGTGGCCGACCTTGTCCTCGTCGGATATGCGAGGTGAAACGACTTGGCAAAGCTCAGGACCGCCTCTATGTACTGGGTGCAGGTATCTCCAGGAAGCTGAGCTCGGTGAGCCAGTGTCTGTTCTGCACACTCTGCACACTTCTTTGCAGCGGAGTCACCGAAGCATTTGCTGAGCTCTGCTACAAAACGCGTCCAAGACGTGAAGGAGTCTTCGTGGTTCTCGTACCACGTAAGAGTCGTGCCTGTGAGCGCGAACACCACGTTTGCAATTGGGCGGTCGCGTCCCACTTGTTATATCGGCTGACGCGTTGATAGTGCGTCAGCCATTCATTCACGTCTTCACCGGCAGTGCTCGCGAAGGATCGGGGCTCGCGGTAAGGCGGCCAGAAGGTGCTCGATGCTGACCTGGACAAAATGTCTCCGTCTAGAGACATCTGAGGAATATAAGGTGGCAAACCGACAAGGCGTCGACTGCGGCGAGGTCCGAGTGGTAGAGCCGCTGCTGACGAGGTCGGGCATACCCAGCAAGCCTTCACCAAGTTGTTATGCTGAAAGCCTTCGTGGAAAACAGGACGTCGGGAACGTCATGTCAGCATAACGAGATACTTTGTTGGGCGAGTTGGTAAATATTCATTGTTAATAAAAACAGCGCAAACAGGAAGACATAGGACAAGATAAAAGGAAGCTACAGAACAAGCGCTGAATCACCACTCAGCCTCAACCTTTAATCCATGGTCCAGAAAACAACAACAAATGTGACGAAAACGAAGCCCTTCCGCGTGAAACATCCCTGGGTTCATATGCTAGTCAAAATGTCACTCAAAAAAGAAACCTCTTTGCTTGAAAGAGCAAGAGAAGTCTTGCTGACGCACTTGATGTCCCTTGAAATAAAATATGCTTCTCATTTCTTTCGTCAACTTTTCTCTGTGCCGATATAAAATTTTAACATTGTCAATTAGGGGAATCAACTTCTTCTTCTCCTTCTCCAATGTCTCATACGATTGGCAATGTGAGACCAGAAAAGTTTTGGTCTTGCCACTTTCCAGGTTGTTTCGGTGTTTCTGTGGCGTCTTGTTGATACACCGCCCTGTTTGTCTTATATAATAGGCTCCAAAAGTGAGCGGAAACCTGTACACAACACCAGACTTGTAGCTGACAAATGGGTCTGTGTACGTTTAACACCACATTCTTGCTTCCTAGATTCTCGTTCCCTTTGAGTAGCAGGACAGTTCCTCTTCATCCTGAGCGGGGGGCGGTCAAGGCAACATCTACACAATACCTCTTGCCAGCATTCTTGAGGCCACGTGAAATCCTATGCACATATGGTACAACCACAACTTTCCTCTTCTCATCCATACTGGACAGGGATTGCTGCCTGGTTGTTCTTTTTAGACTCTTCAGTAGACGAGAACAGGTTCGTTAAGAACGGAATCCCAATAACCGGTCTTTGCAATTCTTGTCAATTGCCGCTCAAAACGTTTACCTATGCCGTGGTAGCAAGACTTCTTTAGCGCATTGAGCAAGCATGTGTTGATCATCTCATTATTTACTAATTTCGAATGTCCCGAACTTGAACTCAGCAAGGTCTTCACTTATCTCGGGTTGTAATCCCAACAAACATGATCCTACCCGAACTGAATCAACAAATACAAAAACTGCAACCGATGCTCCACTGAGTTCACTGTCGATGCAGCAGTGGACGATCGGTAGGTATACACACAGATATGGGTGGACACGTTCCTCATGAGGGGAAGTTGAAGCTATAGAGCATTACCTCCTCCCCTGCCAGAAGTTCGCAGTTCGCACTTGAAAGAAAGACTTATCTTAAGGTCCTTCTCTCCAGGCTAGGCCCCCTAGTTTTCCTATCGTTTGGTGCGAGCGCCAAAGGATTTGAATTGGGTTAAATATGCGGGATTCTCCATGATTACATAATTGCAACTAGCAGGTTGAACTGCTCTTTAAATATCTTCGACATCTTCTTTTTCCACTAAATTTTTCTGTTATCTTACTTAAAATGCTGTTCTGCCACTTTTCATCAACACAATTTCCAAACTCTAGATTACGGCTATTATTTTGTCGTAATAACATGTGCAAATTTCCAGGTATATGCTACTAAACCTTAGCCAATCCCTCTACGTGGCTATGCGCCATGTTTCAAAAGGTCAAGAACAAGGGAAGAAGACCTCTCTCAGCGTACTTTGCTATCGTGACTTGTGCGGATACCGTCCAGGACTATCCTCTATTAAAGCCTTGCGTTCCGTGCCCAAACGGCTCCATGACAATGTAGTATTGCCCCTTAAAATCAAAAGCAAAAAGTGACTACGTAATTTTCGTTAATTTTTCTTCTAATCATAAAACTGTAACGTACAATACAGAATGTCCGCCTTGCCGTACAATCCACCTGAAGGAACCGCATCCGAATATCTTCCATAGATTTTTAAATAATGCATTGAATAATTTGAAACACTCTGTGTGTTGCTGCCATTCTTGCTACAATAAATAATTTGATACAATGATAATTTGAGTCAACGCAAGTATCTCTCTATACCTAGAAGTTTTGAGCATTGTTTTTAAGTTTTTGAGTACATGTAATTCTCTCACTTATTGTAAAACTGCCCCATATCTATAAAAAGGTTACAGGGACACTTAAGCTCCACTTTTGAGGGTACGACGCGAAAGCGTTACAGGCCCCTTCTGCGTCTCCTCTTGCGTTACTCCTTCGCGCACATGCAATTTGTTACTCGCTTATTCACTAATCCCTTAATATGTGCCTCTATTATCTCACGCGTACTCATTAGCATACATTAGTAAGTTTCCACATTGGGTGAAAGACCCTCCGAACATAGGTATAAGGCTCCTCCTTAACCAAGCCATCGGAATCTATCTGCGTGGCTTCGGCGTAGAATGTCTGACTAGAATTGTAAGTATTCTGCAAGTTTCGATTCCCCAATCCTCCCATTTGAATGGATAACCTCGAGATGGCAGCTCCTGACAAATCGGCCATGTCATGTAGTTGCGTGACGTCAGGCAATCGTACGTCCAATCAGTGGTCGGTCATGCCAACCACAAACTACCACCGACCAGGGACATGTTCTTTATTTTTTGCCCACAACGCCGACGGCAGACTTTCTTGAGAATGGGCACTTTAACGTTATCGCTTTCATATATCCACAGATCCGCTTCTGCTATTTATTAAAACAACAACAACAACAACAACAAACACTGGTTTTCTATGGCCGACTTAGTCATTCGTTGTCGTATGACAGAAACGTCTTATGACACACTTCACAGGCAAAATTTCGATACGCCCCGTAAGCCTAGGCATTTCTATCAATGCGGTCGTAAACGTTTCTTACAATATTCTGCACTTGCCTCACAACTGTCTTCAAAATCGCAGCCTATTGATTTCCCTACGGCATATTTAACTACTTACTCGGTGTGGGCGCTGGAAAATGAAAAACACTGAAAGCAAATATCTGTAGTGCGTCGGAAGTGTAGACCATTCCTATCAACACATGCATAACACTATCTGACGACATTCCACAGTTGCTAACAATTTCAAAATGTCCCAGAAAGCTGAAGATGTTTATTCTCTCCCGTCCCGCGTGTTAGAGCTGTTCAACCATTTCCGCCAACATGAACCACCCCGCCCGACCAGACCCTCTTCTTCGCTTGCATCCCACCCGCGTTCCCGTGCTCAGCAGCCGAACGGTCTAACCACTCGGCCACTCCGGCCGGTGTCCACAAACGTGCAAAACCGTCTTATGATGGTAATTACATTCATATTTACATTTACTTACAGTAAATCTAAATCACAAATAATATTATCAAGCCTGGGAAACTCTGGAGTTGTTTGGCTGCTGGAAACATGAAGCTGACATAGAAACAGCGACCAATCGAATAGTAACTTGACTCCAAAAGTGAAGGTTTCATTATTTTTATAGAAGAGACTTTGAGGCATTTAGAGGGCCACTGTCCACCCTCCGGTCGAAAATATTTTTTTCCCCGGTGACTGGGAGGCTTCGCCCCAAAAACGCAAGGCCGAATTTTTTTTTTTTTTTTTTTTTTGAAAAGAGTATAGTTAACGCAGTTACAGACACCTCAATCACCCGATTCTGTCGTGTTTCTCTCCTGCCGTACCCTCGCAAAGGTTTTTCACTCTCCTGGCCGGTCGTCTAGCCTCCGCAGGCCAAATTCCCCTTCCTCCTCCACGTTTGGCGGGAGGTGGGGCGTCTCCTAAAAGAAAAAAAAAAACACACACACAAAAAAAAATGTCGCGTTGGAGTGAAAGCGAGGAAACGAAACGGGCGAGGGAAAAGCGCGCAGCGAGCGGAGGACACAATTATTGGCGTACGCCCATCCTCACTTGCCAGTCAGCGAGACGGACCAATGGATGTCGTTGGATCTTGACGTTAGCCTGGCGGCTCGACGGGCCAGCGTAGAGAACGGGAAAGCTGGTTTCCGAAGGAGAGTAGGAGAGAGCTTTGATTTGTATTTATACTGCTTTGCGGCGCGCGTATCGCTGTAGAATTTTGCACAAACTATCTCCGGTGCCTGATTGAAGCATTGGGCTCCTAAATGGTTATATCCTGGACAGTGGCCCTTCAAGGCATGTGCTAATAAATATAATATTAAACAAAATAAATATGGCAACTGAAAACGAGTAAGGAAAGCGAACTGGGCAAACTGGTTCGGGCGTTGCTAAAGATGATGAATAACGGGAAAAAATCTCGACAAAGGAACACAACAGACGACCAGCGTTTTCTGTCTTTGTTCCAGTTTTTCCGCGCTGTTCACCACCCTTAACGAAGACGCGTAGCCGCGACGTTTTCGCAACCAGTACGTGCCGGAATACAGGAAATCCTCTACCGATATCCCAGGAAAACCGCGTGTTAAGCTGCCGCGGCTATGTTGTCGCATTTCGCAAATCGATTGCTGCATCTTTGCAAATCCGGCCCGCCGGTATCGTCTTGGCGCCAACGAACCCAAAATTACTTGTCTCTGCTGTTCTATCGTCTCTCAAACGAGGCGGCTTCGAGAAATCCTACTTCAACAGCTCGGCCTAGGTTCTGCGCTGGGGTTTATCATTCGTTTGGGGTCCTACGTTCGTGCACTCTAATAAGAGCACGTGCTCTGCCATATGAAACTTCATTTTTACATTGACGTGAGTACTTCTACATCATATCAATTTTTTTTAATTGATGCGACTCTTTCGCTAAAACTTTCACTTAATTCTATCATGCTTTTGCACTTCGTACCCACGACTCACTCCTATTTTATTTGTTCAGTTCTTGTGTGTAAACAACTTCTTGTTTGAGCCAATCACAAATATTTCCGGCAAAAAATAATAATAACAATAATACTTGGATAAGTCAGTCTCCTGCTCTCAAGTACGCTATTGCAAGCTATTTTTTCGCAATTATGACGTCATATGCGGAGTTTTGGAGCAACCCCTGCAGAGGGCATGAGCCATTTTTCCTTTCAGAAGAACGAAACGACTACTACACACCGGTAACTCTGTCTTTCTGAACGAACACCTACACTGCGCCGTGAAGGACGCGTGAATACGTGTTCAATGGGGCCGTAGGAAACACAAGCTAGAGAAAGAAAGAGTGACACTGAGGGTTAAAAAGATATAATAAACACGTCCACTTCAATGGTGCAGCATTGTGTGTTGTGTTGTGTTGTGTTGTGTTGTGTTGTATTGTGTTGTGTTTTATTGCACATAGGTAACTAAGGCCATCATGCGCCAAAAGCAAGGTTTAGAATCTGGACTTTGTTAAGGGCTTTAAGTGTAGCATTGTACCTGCGAGGACGAATATCGTGAAACAAGCCAACATCCCTCCCACAGCCCGCGATCTAGCTCAGAGGTCTGGCCTAAGGCTTCATGTCGGCTCAGGGGTGCACTTATTTCCTGTGTGTGTTAGTTTTTGTAATTGGAATACTGCAAGAGCGCGCAGAACAAGCTATTAACATTCAATCAAACGCGAAAACGATTACCGTAAAATAGACACAAGAACGCAGACATGTCACGTATCGGATCCACTAAACGCCCATGCAGCAGTCATTGCAGCGTCGAAGTGAAAATCAGGTGGGCTAAAATTCGGTCGCCCCAAAATGAAATTTTATCGTTTTGATGTTCCTGTTTCAACTGCCCAAACAGTGCTTCATTTCCCGGCCTGTATATTGCTTTGCACACTGACCTGCGGTGCTGCGCACCCGTCCCTGCTATTCTTGAATTCAATAATCTACTTAGTGCGACCCCGCACTATGTTTCTAAGCACTTTAAACCGCACTTTAAGGATGATGGCATTTCAGAAATTATTCTGAACATTTCGTCCGCGTGCTGTAAGGACAGAACTGCTCGGCAGTCAGAAATGTGGTTCGACAGCCGCTCCGTCATCAATAGCTCTCCGCCTTTGCATGTGTAAGGTGAGGAAACAGCATGAACAAGTGCAAGAAGATGGAAGGGAAGCATGGGACCGACACGGTGTCGAGCTCTTCCCGCGGCGTAGCAACCGTGGGAAGGAATGTGCTTTCACCTCCGTGCACGGGCGAGAGGCATGTGACGTCAAGGTACGCCGAGCAACAAAAACCCGCTGTTGCGGCCGAGTCGGTTGTTTCGAAACTGTCGCCTCTTGCGCTCCAGTTTTGGCTCCTGTATGGGATCGGACGACTTCTGCGGCATTGCCCAAGCCGCTGGGCCTCCTGTAATGCGAGAGCCAAGAGCTTGTGCCAACGGATGGCAAGCCTCCAGCACACAATAGACGCAGAGATGTATACGTAGGGTGACCGTGATATGGAGCAGGGAAGAGAAAAACGAAAAGCCCGCACACATGTCGCCCGGCGAGGCAACGGTGTACCTGAGACAGTACATCGTGACGCGTCCACGGTATTCCATCCGCAAATCGAGTGATACAAAGAGGCGCAGTCAGAGCGTTGGCTACCTCAATAATTCTGTCAGTCTACCCTTGCAGTTTCAAACAACTTTTCGCCTTGCCCTTCTTGGTTAATGTTGCACACTCACAGAGTGGATCAGGCTTCACAAGGTATACTAGCTCCGTTTAACTGGCTTCCTTGGAAGAAAATTAGTTAAACGGAGTTAAACGACTTAAATGGGGGGGCTCAAAACAGGTTGCGCTCGCGCAGCTACCACAGTTGAGGCTACTTTGATATGCCATTAGAACCTGGTGCTAGTGTGTGTGTGTGTGTGTGTGTGTGTGTGTGTGTGTGTGTGTGTGTGTGTGTGTGTGTGTGTGTGTGTGTGTGTGTGTGTGTGTGTGTGTGTGTGTGTGTGTGTGTGTGTGTGTGTGTGTGTGTGTGTGTGTGTGTGTGTGTGTGTGTGTGTGTGTGTGTGTGTGTGTGTGTGTGTGTGTGTGTGTGTGTGTGTGTGTGCGCGCGTGCGTGCGTGCGTGCGTGCGTGCGTGTGTGTGTGTGTGTGTGTGTGTGTGTGTGTGTGTGTGTGTGTGTGTGTGTGTGTGTGTGTGTGTGTGTGTGTGTGTGTGTGTGTGTGTGTGTGTGTGTGTGTGTGTGTGTGTGTGTGTGTGTGTGTGTGTGTGTGTGTGTGTGTGTGTGTGTGTGTGTGTGTGTGTGTGTGTTGGGGAGGGGGGTGTTACTCACGGTTTGGGCAGAGGCTTTGCATTGCCAAACTGCTCTGAACATCATTATCTACTATGCACTGATTCCTAACGTCTTAGATAAAGGGTTCTCAAACTTGCCCGCCTCAAGGAACCACACCAGCTTTTTATTAAATGTCCACTTCTCATTCATGCTCAGACCTCTAAATCTAAAAAAATAACGCAGAAAACTAAAGCCACAAGGCTAACGTGGTTTGACCGGCTGGGCTGCGAACAGAATCGCGTGTAGACTTGCCCTGATTTCACTGGTTATCTGCCGTTTCTAGCTCTGTTATATACTAGAGCCGTATAATTATTAACGGGGCATAATCATTACATTGATGACTTCATAATTACAGCATAATTACATCCGCAGGGGAATAATTATTCTAAACGGTTATTAAGTTATAGGGAAATGTTCCAGCATTTGAGACTAACAAGAAAAGTATATGCCAAACCGAACAAAAATTTGAACAGGGACCAAGGGGTCATCTCAACGAAATTGCAATCAGATACTCCTATTAACCCAGTCAAATATAACTATATTCCCAAATTCGTGCGATCCGTATGACGCCTTCTGCGGCAGAGTGACTAATATACCTTGTTACACGGGCAGAGTTAACCACTGTTTGCGGCACCGTGGTTACGCGAAACCGTGGTTAGCGCATGTTACACGGCGGACCAAACCGTGGTTACGCCACTAACCGCGGTTATCGCGAACCGAGCTTGGCGACCTCGGTTTGCGTCGTTAACCGAGAAGATGGCGGCGTCCATGCATGGACGGAGGCAGCGCGTCGGCAGCGTCCGCACCCGTGTTCCAAACTTTTCCAAGCAATAATTTTGCGACAACCCACCACCCTCACAACCGGCCACAAACGGGCCAAATGAGGTAATGCAGATTAGGGCATAACCCCGGGTAGACGCTTGGCCGGCGTCACGGCGCTTTAACCCGTCGTTTGCCGGCTCCCTAATAAAGTTATACATACATACATACATACATACATACATACATACATACATACATACATACATACATACATACATACATACATACATACATACATACATACATACATACATACATACATACATACATACATACATACATACATACATACATACATACATACATACGTACGTACGTACGTACGTACGTACGTACGTACATACATACATACATACATACATACATACATACATACATACATACATACATACATACATACATACATACATACATACATACATACATACATACATACATACATACATACATACATACATCATGTTTTATAACAAAGATCTTCTAAATAACGCACATATTTGCATACGGCATTTCGTACCGCCGAACTGTTGCGTGAGTTCGTCTTTTCCACCGAGGACTCTGGACTGCTGTGTGACAAGGACATACCGCGATTTGAGATAACCACAGTTCAGTTCGGTAACCGCGGTTAACTCTGTCCGTGTAACGAGGGTATAACTTACATCCCATGGTTTGGGCATGTCAGAAAAGCCCAGATATTGTGAGAACCCATGACCCAACAAATGAGGAGGCAATGCTGCCCAGCTCTCATGTGGAAGACCAGCTCTGGATGGATGACCGGGCAAGATCGGAATGAGTACCCGAGCAGCTAACCTCGATATATTATGTTTTTCAAAAGCTTATTACGCAAACAGACGTCGTCTGCCGCTCAAACCATGACGCGAGTGTGGGACCTTTGGTGCGCTATCGTGAACTGTGCTCGGAGGCTTCGGCCGGTCTTCAAAAGCACATGAGCAGCAGTCGCGTTCAATGTATTTCGTTCAACTTCCAATTCGAGTAAAACATGGGCAGATACTGCTCATCAAACGGCAGCTGCACTGCGATGTCGGTTACCATTGTTTGTTCATTAACTGCACACTAAGTATAATCGCAGGCAACCTTCTTAGCTGACCCTGCTGTCATTACAATTTCTACATTGGTGAACTACTCCCTGTGGTTTGTAAGCGGAAAGGAATCAGGGCCACCGAGCTAAGTATGTAGAGATTTGGTGTCGACCGTCTATGATTTTATCGGCGACTGGTGGAACATTTTCTGTGTCGATATGACTCCATGACAAGGGACGGTTGTCCTAGGTGACACCAGTTGTGTGAGCATGAAGGTCCGCCTCGTTGGCGCATTGTCACGATGGCACTGCAGGCCGTTCTCACGTTTGATGCTGCCCACTCCTGTAGGGGCATCGCGCGGCGGCGCCCTTGTCCGGGTAGGGCCCTCACCACGAGCTCCCCCCCCCCCCCCCCCAGACCCCACTTGGCCCTGGGGATTAAAAGGGGGGAGGGGGGGGGGGAGAAGCTGCCGGAGGTGTTGAACGGATGTTGATGGTGGGCTGATGAGTTATGTGAGACTCTGGTGCACGGCACTTTCGGATTTAAAGTCCCCCTTCCCATCTGACAACGGTAGTTTTCTGCCCTCTGGCTATACCTGTACGCAGAGAATGCACTCATAATATCTTGACGAACGAGTATCAGCTGATTGAATATTTTTTCTCGCAGAAAATCTTGTCTTGCCTCGCAGTCTGCTGTTGATTACCTGCGCTGGGAAATTTCTCTCTAATAATACCAAGAAGAGGCAATGATACGTGCACGTGGTACTTCTTAGATCATTTCAGCATACCTGAAAGCATATTCGCCTTTCCAATGCGCAAAGGCATCACAAAAACATTTGTGCGCCGCGCTTCGCACGTTGGCCGCATGAATGCTTATTAAATAAACAAGTGAGCACTACACAATTTCATCACACCCGCGGCCTCCATAAAGTAGCGGTTGGGAAGGCTGAAGTGAGAGCAAAACTGACCCAACGGCCGCCTAGCAAAGGCAACAGAGCCTGAATGCCGTTAAGAGCTTGTGTTTCGGAACTTCGGAACTTGCTGCGTACATCCGACACGCGAAGGATTGAGTGCTCTTGATTGCACCTAGTCTTTCTCCCCGTCTATTGCGTAGCGCTTTTTTAATGTGATACTTCGCATTCTTGACTTCATTCATTCATTCATTCATTCATTCATTCATTCATTCATTTTTTCCTTTTATTGTTCTTGTTCTTTGTTGATGTGCAACTATACGCAAACACTGTTTGAACCGATAGCCAATGGCTAGTAGCGGGTCCAAAAATAAAGGTATACAAGTATGCAGGCAACAGTATGTAAAAAGACAGTATGTAAAAACAAGGACGTCAAAGTAAATCCATTTACAGAAAGTTATGTATCCCTCTCAACGCTTGTAAGGACACTAACAAAAGAAACATAGATATATCACATATTGTATAAACTAAATGCTTACAAGTCACACAAAAGCGCATATATCTTGCACAACGATTAAGGAATCAAGAAGTAGCTAGCACAAAATAGCCGGTCTTTTCAAGGGAACATACGGGTACAATACACGAGAACAGAATATGGATGCAATACAGGAGAACAAAGCTTTCCTGCAGTAAGTGGAACTGTAGAAATGTATGTATATATAAATGCATTAGTCAGCGTGTGGCTACATGCATATAATTCATGTTGATGTCTAAGAGTTGCATTAACAGGTGGAAGTATAAATTCAAAGTGTGTCATTAATTTTAGGGTAGTGTTTTTTTTTTTTTTTTTTTGCGAAGGATAAGTTCTTGGAAGTCTAGGTGATGTGGTAGGCTGATCCATATTTTTACACCTGCAAACTATTAAACGCTTCCCGTATACGTTTCTTTTCAGTGGCAAGTTAAAATTGCCATATGTACAGCTCCGTGTTGCAAGGGGCGGGATGCTAAATATCGATATATCAAACGGGAGGTTGTGTCTTACTATTTTATGGGTAAGCAGTTCTTGATTCACGGAGAAAATCATAAGGTAATACGCGCAGTTTAGCAAAAAGCGCCTTGCTGCAGACGGAGTAACCAGAAAATGAAAGTATTGAAGTGCTCGCTTTTGTAACTTTACAATAGGCTCCAGGTTAGTATTATACTGCCAGCCCCACGACGCAATGCAATGCAAAGAATGGGTATGCACTAATGTAAAGTACAGCATACACAAAATATTAGTGTCAAAGCATTCGCGTGGCTGAAAAACAGCATAGCAACCGGAGGCAATCTTAGAGCAAGTCGAGTCAATGTGTTGTTGCCAGTGTAAATGTTTATCTTCGTTGACTACAAGATACGTAAAAGTCTCGGTTGATTCAAGCTGGGCCTGGTTAATATGCAATGTAAAATCGGTTGAATGCAATGGTTTGCTCTTGAGTGGAACAGTAACTACTTGGTTTTCTTAGCATTAAGTGTTAATTTGTTTGTGAGAAACCAGTCAGATATTTTTTTTCCAGTTCTGGTGTTTGCTATGGATTCAAGTTCAGACGTACAATGAGCAGTAACTGCAATGGCAGTATCATCAGCATACATAAGAGCTTACGATGAAGTTAATGCGTTACGGAGATCATTCACGTACAGTGAAAAAAGTAGTGTACCAAGAGTGGACCCCTGCGGTACTCTTGTATGGGCGTGCTGAATAGACGACGATATAGTTTTTATTAAAACAACGTGTTGGTGGTTTGTGAGGTAGAGAGAGAGAGAGAGAGAGAGAGAGAGAGAGAAAATAGAATAGAAAAAGGTTAACTAGGTGATGCCGTGGAGGCTACCCGCGAAAAAGTCAAGCACCTTATCGCGAAATTCATATATTTTTAATTTCTGTAGCATAATGTCATGGTTAACTTTGTCAAAAGCTTTCTTTATGTCCAAAAAGATGACTGCCGCGAGTTTGTTATTGTGTAGAGCACTGTTAATTTCCTGAGTGAGAGTGACGACTGCTGAGCTAGTAGAGTACTTCGGGCGAAATCCTTGCTTCTGTGGACAGATAATGTCATATTTACCAAGAAACTGGTGAATACGTTTGGAAAAAATTTTTTCGAACATATTATTAATAACGCTAAGTACGGATATAGTTCTGTAATTGGAAGGGTCAGAAGAGTCGCCATTCTTGAATACAGGAGTAACACGTTCTATCTTTAGGGATGATGGGTATGTGCTGCTGAGTATAGAATGATTGTATATATCCTACAGTATGGGTCCTAGAACATCAATATTTTCTTTAATTAGCGTCACCTGAATTCCATCAAGGCCTACTGCCTTGTTTGTTGCTAAACCGATAACAACAGAACAAACTTCACTTCATCCAACTCTGTGCAGTACGAAAGAATTTAGAATTGGCTGCGGAAGATCACTGCTTATACTTACATCAGGAAGTTTTGATGCTAGGAAGGGCCAACTTTGGTGAAAAATGCATTGAAATCCTCAACAGTTTGTTCATGAGGAAAAATAGGCAAAACGTACACGAACGACGGAGGGACGACATAGACAAGCGCTAACTCGTAACTGGGGTTTATTGCTGAAGCACGCAATTTTATACAGGTCACTTGGAGAAAAAAAAAACATAAAAGAAGCAACCCCCTTTGGGAAGCTAGGTCATAACATAGGAGGTAACACGTGCCACTCATTGCTGGGGAAGGAAGACCAAGACAAAGAAGAACTTAAGTCGATAAGGATATCAGAGAAAAGTAGAGGCTAAGAAATCAATTTCGCAATCTACGAAGTTAACAGAGGGCTCGCTGACACGCAAATTTTGGCATTTTTTAATATGATAAGCCTCCATAATTTAACGTGCAAGCTTGTCATGATGTCTAAAAAGTACGGTGGCCCTAGAAAAAAGTGGTGTGCACTTTTTCTTTTTCTTCTTATAGTCCTCTTTATTGCTACAAGCGCGGCAATGCTCCGAAAGATTCCCAAGCTGTTGTTTTGAAGAATTGTTGTGTTCCCCTAGCCTAATATTGAGACACTGCCCTGTTTGCCCTATATCAACACCTCCGCAAGACAAAGGCAGATTATACACTACACTGACCCGCACACGGTACAAACGGGGAGCGGTGCTTAAAGGGGCAACCACACCTTTTTTTATCTTGTCGCCGTCATTTTCCTACCGCTTTCGAATTTGTGAGCATAACCTGCTCAATATTTTTGGCCCATAAAAAACCACGGGAACGCAATAGCGGCTTTCCACCTTCTTTAGCCCATGTGCCATTCTATGTGCATACGGCACCACACCGACCTCTTGACTCTCCAGTGTAACAAGTTGTTGCGCCAGTTTCCCATAAGTCATCATTATGACATGCACGGGATAGCAGCCTGCTGACCTGTGCACAGACGCTCTTTTGCAAATAATGAATGCCGGATTTTGTGATGACTGCTTTGAGACAAGACATTGCGATACCATTCTTAATAATTTTTGAATTTCCAGAGGCAAAATCAAGAAGAGCTTTGGCTGGCCGAGAGCTGTAAGTCCAGCAGACATAATCTTGGCACACAGACAACGATAAGTCTAGGAACCGAAGTACCATATATTTAGGTTTTTCAACGGTGAACTTCAAGCCTGAGCTGCAATACTTAAACACTTTCAAAATGTCAGGAATGCTCTGATTTAGTTCAGACTGAACAGAAAACTCTAAGTAGTCATCCACATACCTGCAAATATTATAAGCCAATCCAACTGAATTTCGAAGAATGTTCCTGTCCACCTGTGCGAGGAAAATGTTGCTCAGTACGGGGGCAACGCACAAACCTATACAAACACCAGTGCGTTGGATGAACAGCCCCCTTCCCAACTGATGAAGATAGATAGAAGGACATAATTTCCATGAAAGATTCTACTGACACACCGCATCTACCCACAAAGGTGAATTCATCGCTATCATCCATGATCCATTCCTTAACACTTTTCATTAACTCTTCATCACGCACAGAATAGCGCAAATCTTCGACATCTATGTTAAAAACACCACACATGCCCCGGGTTCTTGGTCCTCAAAAGGTCGGCCAATGTCGACCAATGAAAAAAATGTCAAAATTTGTGTGTCAGCTAGCCGTCTGTTAACTTGGTGCATTGCGAAATTGATTTCTTAGCCTCTACTTTTCTCTGACATCCTTATCGACTTAGGTTCCTCTTTGCCTTGGTCTTCCTTCCCCAGCGATGAGCGGCACGTGTTATTTCCTATGTTATGACCTAGCTTCCCAAAGGAGGCTGCTTCTTGAGAAACACAGTTCAACAAAGCGCCGTCAAATGTCAAGCAGCTCCTGTATTTCACTTACATAAGGCCAATTCTTTAATATGCATGCCCTGTATGGGATCCCAACTTTATCTACTAAACTGACATGCTCGAACACGTCCAAAATAATGCTGCCAGATTTGTGTCTAGCAATTACTACTTTTCATCTAGTGTCACGTCTATTAAACACCATCTTGGTTGGGAATCTTTATCTCACCGCAGAAAACATTTCAGATTGCAGATCATGTATCGCATTTATTTTGGAAAGCTCAGCATTGACAAAGACCGGTACCAGCTTCAACCTCACTTTTTATCTAGACGACTTGATCATGAGTGGAAGATCAGAGAAATAAAATGCCGGACAGATGTGTATAAAACCTCGTTCTTTCCACTGACGATCAATGAGTGGAACAGACTGCCAGCTGGCATCACTGAGTGCTGCACGGAAAATTTATTTCGGGCTTTTTTATTGGATGTGTGACGTGGCGCGCAGTTCTCTTGCGAGTGTTTTCTTCATCACTTTGTTGTTGAGTGTTTTCATCACTTTATTCGTCGCGCAATTGCCCCCTTTCGATGCATGTTTTTCATTCTGAATTGTCACTTGTCGTGTTTTTTTCCTTCATTTTTATGTATTTTTATTGTATTTCTGGCCTTTCTAGTAATGTTATTTGTCATCTCCGGCCCCCCCCCCCCCCCCCCCCCCCCCCTGCAATAATGCCTTCGGGCGCTGCAGGGCTCTGTAATAAATAAATGAATAAATATGTTGTTTTTTCCAAGTGACCTGTATAAATTTGCGTCATTCAGCAATAAACCCTAGTTGCGAGTTAGCGCTTGTCTATGTTGCCCCTACGTCCTTTGTGTACTTCTTGCTCTATTTTTCATCATGAGCTTACACCAACTCGCTCAACTTTCGGCACTACTTAACAGTCTGTTCAGTAACATTAGAGGGAAGTATGGAACGTTGGTCAAAATTACATATGATCTCGTTTACAATTTGCCACATTTTTTTTATCACCAGTGGCACTTGCGATTCGGCGAGCAAAATATTCCTTTTTGTGGGCTCTTATTACAGACACTGATTTATTACGTGCGCATGTGAAGCGGTAAAGGTAGTACTCATTACTTCTGTGTAGCCATTTGTGATACCAATAGACCTTCCTCCCTAAAACATTCAGACTTCCTTCCGTCATCCACGGACGAATTGGCTGATGACGTCTTGAGGCAGCTACTCTCTTTTATCAGATCAAAGAGCGTGCTAATAAAGTTAAAAAACTCTATATAAACATCTTCATGATTTATTAGATCGGTATTGATTAACAACATTTTTTTGCGGAATGATTCATAATTTATTTTTGTGTCGGGCCTCGACTTATTGGTTTTTATTGCAGGGGGTGGGTCTATCTTAACGAAGATCGGCCTCTTCGCCGTCTTCGTATTTCGACAGTAGTTGCCCACTGACAACGCGAACGTCACTTCAGGCAACTGCGGAGTGAATGCACACCAGGTACTTTGCTTTTGCGCAAATTTTCTAGTTTGTAAAAGTGTTTTCGGTAAAAAATAACGCATTTGCGATCATGTGACGCTAACCACTGTGTTCCATTAGGGCGTAGTTCAAGTGTCCCCTTAATATTTTTTCAGGCGACTAGCACCTTGTGTACGCGCTGCCCCATGATGCGATACATAGCTCAGACTACTATGTACAAATGTAAAGTGTGTGTATACATACATACATGCATACATACATACATACATACATACATACATACATACATACATACATACATACATACATACATACATACATACATACATACATACATACATACATACATACATACATACATACATACATACATACATACATACATACATACATACATACATACATACATACATACATACATACATACATACATACATACATACATACATACATACATACATACATACATCGTGGGGCGCGAATGCGTTAGTCACATATTTTTTTTTATTTCGCAGGCTTTCTTAGAGCTTGGAAAAGCGATACACGTGAGGCTGTCATTATCAAAAATCAATGAAATGGCGGTTTCAGAAGGTGCTCTCCAACTTTGCAAATCACATTTATTGCCTAAAGACAATAATTAGTAAATAAGAAATTATCCTAATTACTAATTAGTCAACTGCAAGATAAAAAATTGGCTGTGGTGCACCAGATGGCTGGCATCCGTATACAAATGGTTTCTCTGGCTCATCTCATATCTCAAATACGGTTTACCCTAGCACAGTGAAACAAATTCAGAGATGTTCAGAGTCGCCTGTGCTAACCTCCAGTATTTTTTGTTTCGTTCACTACAGTTGATTAAATAGTAAAGACTAATTAGCTATTTTTTAATTATTGCCTCGACAGAAAAAGTATAAATGCAAAAGTTGTAGATCTTATATATATATATATATATATATATATATATATATATATATATATATATATATATATATATATATATATATATATATATATATATATATATATATATATATATATATATATATGTGTGTGTAGTTAGTCACCTGCAAAATAAAAAATTGCCTGTGGTGCGCCAGATGGCTGGCATCTGTATACCAGTGGTTTCTGTGGCCTATCTCAAATGTTTTCTTTTTAATTCCTGGCTATTTTTAATCCCTCTCTCTCTCTCTCTCTCTCTCGCTCTATATATATATATATATATATATATAGAGAGAGAGAGAGAGAGAGAGAGAGCATGGAAGACAGTAGAGGTGAAACATTCACGGGCTTTTATTAACATTTTACAACCGTAAGTTTCTTTCAAACATGTATTACTGGTATGCGATTGCCGGTTCACGTCTATATAAAAAATAACCCTAAAATATTTTAGCGGAGCTACTCGCTGTAACAGTGTGGTCTCTAAAAACAAATCATAATCAAGTTGTTTGCTTATATATCGAAAAGCCATGCATTTCGTTTTCTCACTATTAATATCAAGGATTTATTTGCAGCCATTAACGAACTCACTGTAGCTGGTTGTGTATTTTATCTTTTAGCTCACGTAAATATCGGCAACAAAGATTACCCCCTTATCATCCGTGTGCATTAAAGCTCAGGGATATGATGTAACCTACAAAACATCATTAACATTGAACGAAAAAGGTTCCGTTTATAGGGTTTGAGTCCCGAAGCGACACAGGCTAAGAAGGGGTGCCGTAGAAGAGGGCTCCGGAAATTTTTACTGCTTGGGGATTCTTAAACGTGCACTCACATCGCACAGCACACGGGAGCCTTGTTTTTCACCTTCTTCGAAAAGCGGCCGCCGCGGCCTACCTACATCCTTCGGCTCAGCAATCGTACACCTCAACGCGCCACAGCCAACGCGGCGGTGCACATAAGTGAAAAAAAATTGAGAGGGAACTGATTGAATGAAGGGCACTAAACCATTCATTACTGTACTCGTCGCTCTCCATACGACAGGTAGTTTTTAAGACTCAGATGAATTTCACCTCTAGATGAATCCATACTGATGCGACACGTTGTGTTAAAGGTATAGAATTCTTTCCCTACGTCTAGGCACACGACGGCAACAATCTTATTGTTATATAATGTTTTGTTAAACTGTAAGGTTATAAGCATACAGCAGTTCATCTGTGGGACCGAAAACCGCGCTGATTTGAGTAAATGATTGTCACAAAAGTGGCCGCATTTATGTTTCATAATATGGCAATTAACCATATGTAGTATTCTAGAAGAGTTTATTGAAATATTTCAGCGTATGCTGTGTGTCTCTGCCTTGTCGGTAATGTCAAGAGCACGCGTACGTGCGCGTTCTCCTCGCGGGGTAGTTTCCGCGCAGTTAGAGAAACCCCCTCGCAGTGCGCGAGCGGGGGCGTCCTCCCAGCTTGTTTTGCAATGTGACCCCTAGCAGGGCCGAAGTTGTTGGCGTACGTGCATCCTCTTTTGGTTGTTTTGGTTGTGACTTACGTTTTTTCATCCGCAACATGGCGGCCATGCAGTGTGGAAGTTGCGGGGCCTACGTGCCCCTTCCTGCGTGTGCACTTGTGCGTGTTCGTTTCTACGGACCCTGACTTGGGGAGGGAACTGTTGTGTGGGCGTGTCTTACGCATTGTCAACCGAAGGCTAGAAAAGAAGCCGACTCGGACCCAACGGCAGTGCGCCTCTCGCCTCCAAGCACTCCGGGCTCCCCGAACCGCCGCCGCATCGCACCACGAAGACTTCGCCCCAGGGCTCCGGAAGGACCATCGCCTTCGAGAGCTCCAGAATTTGTCACGGCTCCGGAAGGGGTGCGAGACGCCTTCTCGAACCGAGGCAAAGGTAGTTGGAACTTTGACGCCCAGCGTTAGCCGGTTATGTTCAGCGTTGTGAATGAGAACAGAGCCACGAAGTCAATGATGGAAAAAACAACTATATATTCACAGTATTATACACAGGAGGATACGACGCAAGCATTTACAAGTATTTAAAACAACACAGTTAAGGTAGCATACATGAAAAAACTAGCAATTACAAATACATCAGTCAAAATTCTCACTATCAAGATACATGCAAATTGAACACAGTCGTTTAAAACAAGATAAGACGAGTGTAGAGAAAGTTCAGAAGAAACTAGGAAACGGGCATATTGTCCGACGAGCGCGGCGGCACTCAGTAACACATAGCAAAAATGAAGTTCAGGTAACATAGAGGAACATAACCATTAATCCATAATGCATGCAAAATCATATGAACCCTACAGTCGGCTAAGGTAGTCCGCCCCGACGTTCTGACTACCCTTAATGTGTTGCACGCGGAAACTATACTCCTGGAGGAGCAAGCTCCAGCGCAGAACTCGGCTGTTCAGTTGCCTACTCTTCTGTATATATGCTAGCGGCTGATGATCGGTCTGAACAAGAAATTCGACACCATATAGATAAGTCGAGAACTTTTGGACGCCCCAGACCAAAGCGAGGCACTCTCGTTCAATAGTGCTGTAGGCGACCTCCCTAGCGAGCAACTTTCGGCTCGCATACGCGACAGGGTGCAGCGTTCCCTTGTATGGCTGCAGGAGCACAGCGCCTAAGCTAGTGTCGGAAGCGTCGGTGCGCAGAACGAAGGACTCGTTCAACTTCGGCAGCCGCAAAATAGGGGGATTGGATACACAATGTTTGAGCTGGCGGAAGGCTTCCTCATGTATGGGTTCCCACTTCACTGCATTACTTCCGCCCTTCCGGGTCAGCTGGGTGAGGGGTGCGCTTATCTCCGCATAGTTGGGTATAAACTCTCTGTAATAGCCGGTCAATCCCAAGAAAGCTCGCACCTGGCGCTTGGTCCTTGGTGGCTCGGCCGCTTGTATTTTATCCAGAGTTTTTCCCAGGGGTGCCAGCTTGCCTGCTCCGATTCGGTGACCGAGGAAATCAATTTCCGTCATCCCGAGTTCACACTTGCTGGGTCGCACTGTAAGCCCGGCCGCTTCGATTCTTGCAAATAGCTGTTGCAGCGTAGCAACGTGTTCCTCCCAGGTTGCGCTGGCGACGAGTACGTCGTCGTAGTAGTGCTCCGTGAATGCCGCCTACCACCTTGCGCATCAGTTTGGCGAAAACTGCGGGCGCTGTCTTGATGCCGAACGGCATGAAGCGGAACTGGTAGAGTCCGGACGTAGTGGAAAAAGCCGTTTTAGCCTTGTCGTCGTGAGACAGCGGGATCTGCCAATATCCCTTCACGAAGTCCACCTTTGAAAAATATCTCTTGTCTCCCGCTGTGGCAAAAACAGCATCGGCTCTGGGCATGGGCTCCGAGTCCCCGATCAGAACATCATTCAGCCTCCGAAAGTCGATACAAAGGCGATTACTTCCATCCGGCTTTTTCACCAGGAGTACGGGAGACAGAGGTGGGCATTTGACCTCAAAAACCTCGACCTCACCTCAAACTCAAAAACTATTTGGCGACCTCACTCAACCTCAACCTCATCAATTGAGGTTGAGGTCCCCCAGGCGACCTCACCTCACTTTTCAGGTGACCATTGGCGACCTCACTCAACCTCACCTCAAACTCAAAATGTGAGGTTGAGGTCGGGTGCTCGACCTCAAAAAAAAAAAAAAAAAAAAAAAAAAATCATTAAATTAAACCGCAACTTAAAGCTAATATACATTTCTCGGTAATTCTAGGGTATATAGGCTAGCCAGAATTTTGTCGTATGAAGGCTGTAGTTTACTCCTAATTTTATACAACAATTAATATCCCGGATAAAAGCAGAAAAACTCCGGACACTACATGTCCAACTCTGCACTAAAGTGGAAATCCTCTCCCCCTCCTCGCCTACCATTTGGTGGTCGGTTTCAATCTAAGGCCTATATGGGTACAACGTTACTACGCATAGGCCCATAATGCAATACATAATGCAATGAGTTTAACCCATCTGACCCACGTGAATAAGATTCGTATTAGAAATAAAACAAGCCAGTTCTTACTATAAACTGAAAAGCCAAATGCTGTTGACCCTAGTGACGACGACAACAATGACGATATGCTCTTTTTCTTTTCTTGCCACATAGCACTAAACAGACAGGGACACAGTGAGACACACGGGACGGGCGCTTTTTTTTATCGCCCGTCCAGTATGTCTGGCTGTGTCACTGTCTGTTTAGCGCTATGAGGCAAGAAAACCGACACCAACTCGCCCAAGCTTCCATCCTTGCTCTTTTTCTTAATTCGAAAAAAAAAATTGATGATTGGCGAGCTTTTTTTTTAATACTGTACATTGTTTTGCGACAGAATACATTAAATTAGGAAAAAAATAGGAATACATTCGTGCCTCGTTAGTACAGACGCTTTGGTTTCCGACCAAAGCTGTCCATAAAGCGAGTCATCCATGAATAAAAACGAAAAGTATATAATTGAGAAAAAATTTATAATTAATGGCTGCTGTTTTAATTAATTTTAGTATATAAACACAGCCGAGATGTCGATGCTACCCTCTTCTCCATAGATCCGTCGACCCGAAACGCCATGTCTGTTCTTAAACCTAGCCATCCTCCTGAGTAGCTGAAGTCAGTAACGCCTAGACAGAGCGTAGAATATTTCTCAGTAAACATCCCCCTGTTTTACTGAACAAAAATTCCGTAAGTCATCACAGGTAAAACCTATCAAGACGGAGGAGAAGCACTCATAATGTTGCCGAGGCAGCGAGCCTTCTTTTGAAGCATTTCATCACTCACGACAGCACCATTCGCGTACACATTCCCGAACCACATTAACAAGGCTGACTCCATTTCTTCGAACTGTGCTTGGCGCTGTCGGACTGTGGCTTTCGCTGCGATGCCGACGTTGAGTCATTTATCGGAGTCCTGTAGTATATATAGATGGTATACCGTCGACCTGGCGAGGCTGAGGCCTAGTTGAACTTGGGTCCAGTCTTTCGTGGCTTGGATTGATTGAGATGGCTTTTGCCGCTTGTACTCACAGATTTCCCGCTTCGCGCCTAAGTTCAGCTCCATTCTTTTGCGTTTAACTCCCGCCATGCCAAAAGTCAGACTAAAGTTGAGGGTTAGAGGCTCCTGCTTCTTTGCACTCTTTTTCCCTAGTTACCCTCCCTGACTTTCCGTTCTTCTGATTCTCTTTCTTGCCTTGTACTGTTTCTGTAAGGAAGCGAGGGAGTCAAGTTGGCAGGCTACTATACAGAGGGCTATCAAACAGCCCTTTCCGGTGCCGTTTGTATGTGTTCCTATGAAACAAACACTGCAAGCTGAAGTACATTTTAGAACGACGGCTAGCCGACTACGAAGAGCTCAGACCTTGTCAAGGCCGCATCGTTGACTCAAGGCGAAGCCGACATGCGGATCGCTGTGTTGCAAAATGTGGTAGTTCGGCAGCGCAACAGTGACGAAAGCCAGGAGCATGAGAAGGAAGGGCCTCCAGGACGGGACGCCCGGTCCTGGCTGCGTGCTCGTCGCCTTTCTTTTGTCGCTCTACTTCGTGAGTGTGTCTTAACCCTGACCGAAAAGCGTTAACGGCTTCATGAAACACACTTTGTGTTCTGGGATAGAAAAACTTCAGTTCCCACCCCCAATTTTGGCGCTTGTCTTTCTTCTTATTATTTCTTTCTTACGCTTTTACCGGCCTCTCTTATGTTCACGTTCAGTAGAATTTATTGCGACCACATGTTGCTATTTTCCCGACTGCGGCCTTTAGGTGCGGCGCTGCCGCTGCACCCTGACATCTCCCGGTTCCCTCCTTTTGGGGTCTTTCTTAGTTAGCTGACCCTCGGTTTGCTGTGTACGATCCCTGCCATCCACCGTCCTTTCCTCCTCCTCCTCCATTGCTTTCCGCTCTTGTGCCCCCTCCCCCCTCCCCTCCTAAAACGACGACACGCCCGCTTTGGTTCTTTCCAACTCCACAGGACTCGTTCAGGCATCCGACCGTATCGGCTGTCGCATAGGTTCCCGGCCTGCGCACCCTTCTTTAACTTGCGTTCGGACTCCCCTGGTTTTTTCAAACGATGTCCATATTAACGAGACAAAAATACATGGGCCGAATAGGCTGTGTGCACTCATCCCCTGTCCATTTTTCAGAGAGCGAGTTTCTATATTAACGAGGCATAAATACATTGAAAAATCTTCGCCCCAGAAAACTGTCCATAAATCGGGTCCTCCATACTAACGGATGTCATATTAACGGGGCACAAATTTTGCATAATAGCCACTCATGAAACGACTTGTGAAGACTAAATCGCCAACAAAACAAACAAAAGAGGAAAAGACAGCAAAACACCAATTAATCATAAAACTCGGCCAACGCCGAATAAACCTTCAGAAAATTTCCAAGAGGAATGCTATTTATCTTATGAGGTCCCAACCGGCCACTCCTGGACGTTTGTTTATAATTCTGTGATCCCGTGGCGTATTGCAAGAATTGGCGGAATTGCTTCTTCGAACACCACGCTTACATTAAAAAATTACAAGGGTCGGAACTGCTAGGAAAAAGGGTTAAACGTGAACCACTTTGCTGTCGCGAACATCAGCTCGCCCGTCAAATTTCGCCGGAGCAAAATGTCAAACTCCCACCCGCCTAAAACACACACACACACACACACACACACACACACACACACACACACACACACACACACACACACACACACACACACACACACACACACACACACACACACACACACACACACACACACACACACACACACACACACACACACACACACACACACACACACACACACACACACACACACACACACACACACACACACACACACACACACACACACACACACACACACACACACACACACACACACACACACACACACACACACACACACACACACACACACACACACACACACACACATGATATAAATACTTGTACGTCTGAGCTGAATACTGGATGCCATTTCGCCAACAATTCTGCGACGAGCTTCTTTCTAGTATTCACCTGTTTTCCTTTGAAGACTAAACTAATAAATTGCACGGTGGTGTCTCCGAAGCTGCTTCGCCGCATGCACCGTACGTGAATCTAGAGAAACCGTTTCCCTGTTAGTGTCGTATAGTTACAGCACATAAACGTAAAATAAAGACAAGAACAACAGAAAGGAGGCGAGCAAGCAGCCCGGAGGGACCGCGCCCCCTGCTGTGCACGCGCTCCTCCCTTCGCCGTCCGTCTCCATGGCATTTGGTTTTGCTCATGCAGTGAATGCTGAACTGTCACCAATACACACCAAAGGCAGTGGGGTATGTGTGTCAGCTCCGCTTCCAGAGACTGCATCACGCTTTTCAATACTTGCAAAAACAGAAAAACTAAATGTCCGCGCCGGTAAGTGGAAAGGAGGGTTGTGCTATGGGCCTCTGAAAAAGAGCGTAATGTGAGGGAAGAAGCCTGTTCTCTTTTCGGCAGTGTACGAACTTAATTGGCATACAAGAAAATATATATGAAGAAATACCATGTTGACGAAAGTAATAACAAATGTCGCACACTAAAAACAGAAGAGAACTGCGCTTCCCAGAGCGTATAGAAAGTTTGAGACAACGACTTATTCCTCAGTGCTAGCATGTAATTGGCTTCATTCACGTATATCTAAATTGATTTTTAAAGAAACAGACAAATGTCTGAAAAAATTATTCCGACATCTGGGCCACAAAAATTTTCATCAGCGTCTGGAGCAGACGGGAGCACAAAAGAGACACGCTCAGTTCGCTACACCAATTCGTCCGTCTAGACACCAAAATGTCGAGCCGGAAACCATCTCAATACTTTCTAGCTCATAAAAACATGTAGGAGAACGTTTTTCTCTTTTTTTTTTTTTCTGCGCCTGAATAAGAGATTTCAAGAGAAACCTGATGTTATGAAATTAAGAATCCCGTACTTTCCTCCTTTCTCCTGCATTGCTTGATTTCACTAGAATTTGAGAGAGAAACAAGGGGCCTTAGCGGAGCGAAATCATTTTTTTTTTTTCAATGGGCTTCACTGTATGCAAGCCCCATATCTATTTTTTTGTCTCTTCTATCTCGACAAATAGTTAACATGTGCAGGCTTCTTTCCTGTATACCACTGCATCTTATAAGCTGTGCCGTCCGTTTCATCCCCTTGCATGTTTTACCGCTATATTGGTTATATACGGAACGCTAGCACCTTCATCCCATTGCAGTTTTTCGGGGCCACCTGTGAATCTGTTAGAAGGAACAAGCAGCACAAGACCAAAGAGAGGTTGTTTTGGAGAATACAAGAATATAAATTTACAGGACCGGAATATAGAACGATGACGTACAATTCGAAAGTGAGGACTTCGATAAAATGCTCAGATGGTATTGTGGCGGTTTTCCTAATTTGTTCATGTTTTCGTTTTTTTTTATCTCTAAGTATCACGTCCTCTAACAATTTTGCTGCACCATTTTCTGTTAAGTTTCCGTGTAATGTACAGCGGGGTCCTTAATCGAATGTAAGGCAGCAGCCGTGACGTTAGCGCCTGGAAACGGGCATGCACACGACAAACAGTTCTGCTCCGTGCCGTCTGCGCAAAGACAGTTTGCTTCACTTTTTAGTCTGCTTGTTTCTTTGCGGCATCCAACAAAAGCACCGCGGGTCAACGTGAGTTATGTGCTTTGCGTGCTCCTGGGTGTTTGAGCCGGCGGCAAGCATCGGCAAAAACAAGTCAGAGGAAACGGGGGTGGCGGGCGGGGGGCATGGGGAGTTCGCGAAGTAAACAAAAAAAAATCTCCTTCCAAGAAGACCAGAGGGAAGCGTCCTCGGGCTGCGGACATTACGCTGGAATGCCGAAAGCTGGGCAGGAGCTGCAGCATCCGGTCGTCCGAACGGGGGGTAACCAAACACCGAGAGCCGGCAGGCACACCGCGGCAGTACGCTCGAGCTCCGCGTCAAAAGGGGCGCTCTTCGAAGAAAGCCGCGGCAACAGCAAAAAGCCTGGACCTCACAATTTCGACCTCACACAATGACGACCTCACTCAACCTCAAACTCACGCGTGAGGTTGAGGTCCAATTTCGTGACCTCACTCAAAAAATTTCGAGCTGTCACCGACCTCACCTCAACCTCACCTCACTCCGTGAGGTTGAGGTCATTTTGAGGTTGAGGTCGACCTCATGAGGTCGAAACCTCATGAGGTTGCCCACCTCTGACGGGAGAGTTATATGGGGAGACTGACTTTTCAACAATTCCCAGCCTCTCCATTTCTTGCACTTCGCTCTCGATACCTTGCCGTGTTGCGAACGGTAGAGGATACTGTTTAACGTGAACGGGTGCGGTTGTCGTGAGCGGTAGACTGCATTCCATCCATTCTGTTTTGCCAGGGACATTGGAAAAAATAGCTGTGTGCCTCTCCATCGTGGATAAAAGGAGCTGTTTCTTCGCGGCATCGAGGTGCGGCGATAGCTTCACATCTGCTACTCCCTCCGTTTTTTCAAACTCTGGAACAGGCAGCTTACTGTCCTCCTCAGTTTCAGTCATGCTGCTGATCACCAGGCACTGTCTGTTGGCGGGTACGTCTCCCCTCTCTTCGCATCTTTTCAGCATGTTTGCGTGAAAAATCTTTGACCCGCTTGCCGTGTCGATGACGTAATCGGCGTCCCCTTTCCTGGCGGTGACCTCGAATGGGCCCTTCCATTGCAGCAACAGCTTGTTGCTATCAGTTGGCAGCAGAACTAACACCTTGTGACCAGGTTCGAAGTTTCGGTCCTTCGCCTTGCGGTCATAGAACTTCCTGAAACGGGTTCCTGCCTTTTCAAGTTCTTCATGCGCCAAACGACATGTTTCTTCCAATCTGTTTCTGAGATCGAGTACATGCTCGTAAGTGGTCTTTGCCTCTTCATCTAAGCTCTCGTTCGTCCACACCTCCTTTAGGATGGCCAGTGGCCCACGCACGTGTCGACCGTACAGGAGCTCAAACGGCGAAAAACCGAGGCTGGATTGGGGAACCTCCCGGTAGGCAAAAAGAAGAGGGGCTAGGTACCGATCCCAGTCTTTCGGCTTCTCAGCGCACATTCGCTTCAGCATTAGCTTCAACGTGCCGTTGAATTTCTCCACCAGCCCGTTAGCCATGGGATGGTATGGAGTGGTGTGCAGCTGACGAATGGAGAGCAATCGTGCCACTTCCTTCATCAATTCTGAGGTGAAGTTTGTGCCACGATCGCTGAGTACCTCGTGAGGGACACCGAATCGCGAAAACATCGCCACCAGAGCTTCGGCAACACGCTCAGATTCTATGCTTGGCAAGGCTACTGCATCCGGGTAACGTGTGGCATAGTCAATCAGTGTCAAGATGTACCTGTTGCCCTGTTTAGACGGGGGGTAGATTGGCCCGACGATATCAATGGCCACCCGTTTGAAGGGGGTGTCAATGACTGGTGTCTTCCCAAGGGGCACGCGTGGCACTCTCCCCTTCGGCGTGGTACGCTGACAGATATCGCATGATGCCACAAATCTCTTAACATCCGCCGTGATGCCAGGCCAGAAAAACTCTTCTAAAATCCGCTCTTTTGTTTTCTGAGCACCCCGATGTCCTGCCATTACGCTGTCATGCGCCATCTTCAGTACCGTTTCTCGGTGTCGTTCGGGAACGACTAGCTGTCGCACCTGCCGTCCGTCCTTCTCTGTGTAGCATCGGTACAAAAGGCCGCCTTCCTTCTTGAACAAGATGCCGCTCTCCCCATCGCGACACTTTAAATTCTTGCCAATTTGTGTGAAGCATGAGCGCAATGATTGATCCTTCTCTTGATCGGCCGCATAGCTTTCTCCATCCCCTAATTGCCTTTCCGCGTCCGGAGTGCAAAGTTTCTGGAACTTCTGAGGCCTCTTCGCGGCCTGAGCACGAGTCACTACGGCAGCGGCGGTTTCAACGACCAGATCCGTTTCAATAGTAGTATTCTCGACTATTTCAACGGGATCATCAGGAGCCCTGGCACCTTCTATATTACCCAGGATGAGGTCATATATTGGATCCTGCATGCACAGGGCTACAAGATTTCCGCTGTAATAAGGGGTCTGGACCTGCACCTGCGCTTCTGGGAGCATCTTGACTGTTCCGTCGACGAGGTATACGGGATTACTCGTCCCCGTTAGCTGGTCCTCAGCTACCAAATCTCTCCGGATAATCACGGTGTTGCAACCGGTGTCACGCAACACAGTGATTGTTTTCCCGTCCAAACTTCCCGCAACCACGGGCAACCCTTCTACTAAAAACTTGTGTCGCGCCGTTCGCACCGCGCTGACAACGGGAATACGGCTACCATTCCTCAGCTGAACGTATCCGTCGCAGATATTTTCTTCTACTTCCCTCGGAGGGGAATACACACAGGCTGCCTGGGTTTTGTCAGGCGCCCCTTGCCGACACACATTCGCTCTATGCCCTCTTCGGCCACATTTGAAGCAGTGGGGGATATGGTTGGCAGAGTCGCTGCTCCGGCAGTGCGCGGCATTGTGTCCCGCCCGGCCGCAGAGATAACATCTCAACGCTCCCCTCTCGACGGCCTTCCTTTCGGCGCCTCCTGCTTTGTTCGCTTCCTCCTGGCTTTCTTTCCTTCCCCTCGCTAAGTTGACACCGCCTTGCGCGTCCAGGAATTGATCAGCGAGGTTGATCATGTCTTGCAATTTTTCTGCCTTCCGTTCTTTTAAGTACAACGACATGCTGGCGTGACAACTGCTCAGAAATTGCTCCTTAATAAACAGCTCACGCAGCGACTTGTACTCTAGGGGGATTTCGGACAGCTCCACCCAGCGGTCTAAGTAATGGCTTAGACGCGCTGCATATTGTGCGGCTGTCTCGCCGTCGGCTGGTTTGCCACCCCGGAATTTGTCACGGAAGCCCTCGACCGTAAATCTGAAACGCTTCAAGAGCGCCGCCTTCACCTTCTTGTACTCGGAGGCGTCTTCCGGCGTGAGTCGCCCGAAAACGTTCAGCGCCTCCCCGCTTAGGCATGTGCTTAATGCCGTCGCCCATTGATCTTCAGGCCACTTCTGGCTACGGGCTATGCCCTCAAACCACCTGATGTAAGCATCTAGGTCGTCCTTCTTCTCGTCAAATGAAACAAGCAACCTGCTGGGGTTAAGTCGGAAACTGGGTTCCGCTACTACGTCGCGACCATCAGCACTTACTACGGAATCATCTCCCGCCTGGCGAAGCTCTAATCTTAGCTGAAGAAGCCTGGCTTCGAGTTCACCAGCCTCTTTTGCTGCCGCGCGTTCCTGTTCCGCGGTTTGTCTAGCGAGAGACCTTTCCTCCCTCTGCCTAGCTTGCTCATCCTCTATCCATTTTCTCAGTTCCACTCCTGAGAGACCTAACTGTCCACCTATGGATACTAATTTCTCTAGATCCATGTCACAAGTGCATAAAAACTACCAAAAAACCGAAAACTATCTATCAGCAATGCACACTTCTCAAATGTCACCCTTCGAGTTCACTTCATGGTTCGAGGCTCGGTCTCCTTCCACAACGCTTACTTGTTACGTCAAAGTACCTTTCGCGGACGCCAGAACTTGTCACGGCTCCGGAAGGGGTTCGAGAAGGTGTTTCGCACCCCTTCCGGAGCCGTGACAATGATACTATGTTTGCATAAGAACAATTTTAAAAGCAGCGAGGGTATTTTTTTTTTTTCGGATTTCGGTTTGTGCGTTGCGATGGTCTCTGTTTTTGTATAGAGCGGCCAAGGTAGATTGAATCAAGATTTAGAAGAAAACAAAAAACCTCACCCTTCTTCCGAATTGACTGATCAAGTAAATGCTGTTAGAAGTTATTTCAAGACCCGGTATCATATTTTCGTTCCGCCTATTTGGTAATAGTAGACATTATAGCCAATTAACTTATAAAATATGCCTCGAAAATCTCAGGAGTGGCATGAGAGTTGTCCAACGCCACAAAAACTGTCCGTTCCGGGTGCTTGCGACAAGGTTTTCATTAGGCAAAAATTGAAGCTTGCGAAATTTTGAAAATGCAGTGTGACAGCGTGCTCCGTGCGCCGCAGTTATAACGCTCTCTTCCGTAGCTCAATATAGCATTGCCAGATTAATGCCTTCTGCGCTGCCTTTGCGATGCTGCTGGTTCCCAATTAAGTGCCTTCGACGGCAGTCGACGCGCCGGAAAAGAGCGCCGTTCAAATTTTAATGGTGATTAGTGTGTATGAAGTTATGAACCCAGTTTGTAAGCTCAAAACACTCATGAAATTGGAGCTCATATGCGATTCTTTTTTCGCATTGCCTACGGTTGCTTTTCTTCAAGCGGTCAGTCTTTGGCGCACGCCGTCCACGCCTATCCATGCCAGGCGTCGTCTACGCTGGTCCCGAATTGTCAGAGCTCGTACTTTTCTTTTTCTTTTTTTTCAGTCGCGTTCTAACGACCTGTTGAAAAGCAATCGTACGTTTCAGATAATGTATACGATTCCTGCAGTTGACTCCGCCGAATCTAGAAGGTCCCTTTCGCAGTGCAAAAAAGTTAAAAGGCTGAAACACAAATTGGCGATTGGCTTAGCAAAGTTGGATACGGTAAATGCTTTCATACGCATGACAGCCGGCTGGGCTAAGTAGATTTCCAAAGGTTGTCTCGTAAACTCTGGCCTTGATTTACATGAGAACGAGACGAATTAGCTTTTCTGCTTAGTTGGAATGTATTGCACATTCCACTTTCCTATTCAAGCCCTTTTGTCGATGTAGGCGAAAAGAGGCAAATATCTTTTATGCTGATTATAGTATCGCACTCGAACACTTTCTGACTGCTAACGCGTGCGCACTGCGATATTTCTGTTATATGTCGAAATGAAGTCGCTTAAAACACGGCGTTTTGATAAAGGGACGGCTTCTGGCAATCAGTGTGGCTTCTGTGGCAATCTGTCTGTCTGTCTGTCTGTCTGTCTGTCTGTCTGTCTGTCTGTCTGTCTGTCTGTCTGTCTGTCTGTCTGTCTGTCTGTCTGTCTGTCTGTCTGTCTGTCTGTCTGTCTGTCTGTCTGTCTGTCTGTCTGTCTGTCTGTCTGTCTGTCTGTCTGTCTGTCTGTCTGTCTGTCTGTCTGTCTGTCTGTCTGTCTGTCTGTCTGTCTGTCTGTCTGTCTGTCTGTCTGTCTGTCTGTCTGTCTGTCTGTCTGTCTGTCTGTCTGTCTGTCTGTCTGTCTGTCTGTCTGTCTGTCTGTCTGTCTGTCTGTCTGTCTGTCTGTCTGTCTGTCTGTCTGTCTGTCTGTCTGTCTGTCTGTCTGTCTGTCTGTCTGTCTGTCTGTCTGTCTGTCTGTCTGTCTGTCTGTCTGTCTGTCTGTCTGTCTGTCTGTCTGTCTGTCTGTCTGTCTGTCTGTCTGTCTGTCTGTCTGTCTGTCTGTCTGTCTGTCTGTCTGTCTGTCTGTCTGTCTGTCTGTCTGTCTGTCTGTCTGTCTGTCTGTCTGTCTGTCTGTCTGTCTGTCTGTCTGTCTGTCTGTCTGTCTGTCTGTCTGTCTGTCTGTCTGTCTGTCTGTCTGTCTGTCTGTCTGTCTGTCTGTCTGTCTGTCTGTCTGTCTGTCTGTCTGTCTGTCTGTCTGTCTGTCTGTCTGTCTGTCTGTCTGTCTGTCTGTCTGTCTGTCTGTCTGTCTGTCTGTCTGTCTGTCTGTCTGTCTGTCTGTCTGTCTGTCTGTCTGTCTGTCTGTCTGTCTGTCTGTCTGTCTGTCTGTCTGTCTGTCTGTCTGTCTGTCTGTCTGTCTGTCTGTCTGTCTGTCTGTCTGTCTGTCTGTCTGTCTGTCTGTCTGTCTGTCTGTCTGTCTGTCTGTCTGTCTGTCTGTCTGTCTGTCTGTCTGTCTGTCTGTCTGTCTGTCTGTCTGTCTGTCTGTCTGTCTGTCTGTCTGTCTGTCTGTCTGTCTGTCTGTCTGTCTGTCTGTCTGTCTGTCTGTCTGTCTGTCTGTCTGTCTGTCTGTCTGTCTGTCTGTCTGTCTGTCTGTCTGTCTGTCTGTCTGTCTGTCTGTCTGTCTGTCTGTCTGTCTGTCTGTCTGTCTGTCTGTCTGTCTGTCTGTCTGTCTGTCTGTCTGTCTGTCTGTCTGTCTGTCTGTCTGTCTGTCTGTCTGTCTGTCTGTCTGTCTGTCTGTCTGTCTGTCTGTCTGTCTGTCTGTCTGTCTGTCTGTCTGTCTGTCTGTCTGTCTGTCTGTCTGTCTGTCTGTCTGTCTGTCTGTCTGTCTGTCTGTCTGTCTGTCTGTCTGTCTGTCTGTCTGTCTGTCTGTCTGTCTGTCTGTCTGTCTGTCTGTCTGTCTGTCTGTCTGTCTGTCTGTCTGTCTGTCTGTCTGTCTGTCTGTCTGTCTGTCTGTCTGTCTGTCTGTCTGTCTGTCTGTCTGTCTGTCTGTCTGTCTGTCTGTCTGTCTGTCTGTCTGTCTGTCTGTCTGTCTGTCTGTCTGTCTG